>NC_092716.1:213588409-213756069 GCF_047496885.1 Scyliorhinus torazame
AGTCAATGTTACACCTACAGAAGCTGCCTTTGTGCTCTGTCCAAAGTGTGCGGGGGTGTCATGTACGTTGAGCGCAAGTGTGTGTGTGAGGGGTGGTCTTACCTCAGCCCCAGGTGAGTCTGCCCCCTTCCCCCTGGGCCGCCATCAACATCCCCCGGGCAGAGGACGGGACCGTGCGCTGCAGTGTCACAGCCGCATGCAGGGATGGTCCGGGTGGATGGTGGTACTGTGGCCATGGGTCAGACATAGTCCAATGATGTAGAGCCAGGAGCTCACCGCAGGGCGGGTTGTCATCATCCTCCATGGCCTGCGATAGACACGCGTCCACCCGCAACTGTGTGAGCCCGGCCCGTTGTGCCGCAGGTGGATCGGCAATGGGGGGGGGGGGGGTGGTGGTGTGCATGCGGGTGGGGTGGGTGGGGTTGGGGAGGGGGGTGAGGGTGCTGGGTGGGTGGATGGGTGGGGGGTGTGGGTGGTCGGCTGTTGCTATGGTGTGCGGTCTGTGGCCATACTACCCGATTCCCACGCCCATCTAGTCAGTGAAGCGGGCGTCTATCAGTCTGTCCCGTGCCCGCTGGGCCAGCCGGTAACGGTGGACAGCCACCCGCCTGTGTCTACCCCGTCTGCCCTGACCATTACCCCCATCCCCCTCATCTGGGAGGACTGCGCCTCTTCCTGCTGCTCCTCCACTCCGCCCTCCTCTGCCTGCGGCACATCGCCCCTCTGTTGGGCTATGTTGTGCAGGACGCAGCACACCACAATGATGCGGCTGACCCTATCTGACCGATACTGGAGGGCGCCCCCAGAGAGGTCCAGGCACCTGAAACGCATCTTCAGCACGCCAAAGCACCTCTCTATCACTCCCCTTGTCGCTACATGGGCATCATTGTAGCGGTTCTCCGCCTCATTGCGTGGCCTCCGTATAGGCGTCATCAGCCACGATCGCAATGGGTAGCCCCTGTCGCCCAGCCCCTCAGCCGGGGATGGCGTCCCTCGTACATGCCGGGGATGGATGACCGCGACAACACGAATGAGTCGTGTACACTGCCTGGGTGACGGGCGCAGACGTGCAGGATCATCATGCGGTGGTTGCAGACCACCTGTACGTTCATCGAATAGGTCCCCTTCCTATTAGTGAACACGGCCCTGTTATCTGCAGGTGGCCGCACGGCGACGTGCATCCCATCGATCGCGCCCTGGATCATGGGGAACCCGGCCACGGCAGAGAAGCCCATGGCCCGGGCATCTTGGCTGGCCCGGTCCACGGGGAAGCGGATGTAGCGGTGCGCCATGGCATAAAGGGCATCTGTCACTGCCCGGATGCACCGATGTCTGCGATATGCCGGACAGGTCCCCACTCGGTGCCTGGAATGACCCCGTTGCATAAAAGTTCAGGGCCACCGTAACCTTGACGGACACGGGGAGAGGGTGTCCCCTGCCAGTGCCACGCGGTGACAGGTGTGCCAGCAGGTGGCAGATGTGAGCCACGGTTTCCCGGCTCATCCGGAGTCTCCTCCTGCATTCCCGGTCCGTGAGGTCCTGGTATGACTGCCTGGGCCGGTACACACGGGGCGCCCTCGGGTGCCTCCGTTGCCGTGGGGCCGCGACGTCCTCCTCCCCCTCCTCGTCCTGTCGGTCAGGTGTCCGTCCAGCCTGGGCGGCTGCCGCCTGCCCCTCTGCAGCAGCCTGCGCCGCCTCTCTGGCATGCTCCTCCTCCTCATCCAGGGCAACATAAACATGAGCGGCTGCCGCCACAGCGGCCAAGATCGCTGGATGATCTGAAAACATGACGGTCTGGTGGGGGGAGGGGAACGACGAAATGTCATCATTGCCCATATCCCCTCCTCCCCCCAGCCAGGTGGCATGGACTCCATGGGTCCAACTGTTGGAGGCTGGCACCTGGCCAGGTGGACCAACTCACTTGCCCTCGCATCCCCCCTCCCCGGCACGGACCCCCCCCCCCCCAACCTCCAACCCAGCACGGGACCCCCCCCCCCCCAACCTCCACCCCGGCACGGACCCCCCCCCATCCCCCTCCCCGGCACGGACCCCCCCCCCAACCTCCACCCCGGCACGGGCCCCCCCCATCCCCCTCCCCAGCACGGACCCCATCCCCCTCCCCGGCACGGACCCCCCCCCCCAACCTCCACCCCGGCACGGACCCCCCCCAACCTCCACCCCGGCACGGACCCCCCCATCCCCCTCCCCGGCACGGACCCCCCCCCCCCAACCTCCACCCCGGCACGGACCCCCCCATCCCCCTCCCCAGCACGGACCCCCCCTCCCCGGCACGGACCCCCCCCCAACCTCCACCCCGGCACGGACCCCCCCATCCCCCTCCCCAGCACGGACCCCCCCCCATCCCCCTCCCCGGCACGGACCCCCCCCAACCTCCACCCCGGCACGGACCCCCCATCCCCCTCCCCGGCACGGACCCCCTCCCGGCACTCCCCCGGAGCACAGCCTACTCTAACCACCACCCCCCCCCCCCCGCCGCACACACACACACACACACAACCCGAGACACACCTCTCCTCACGCATTCAGACTGCGGCCACGCCATTGCCTGCCCAGAGCCAACCCCCCAGGCCGTCACTCACCTCCACGCTGGTCGGCGTGAACCTGGAGCACAGGGTCACGCCGATGAAAAGGAGGTTTAATTTACGTCGACGTGAACGGTCATCATGTCGACGGGACTTCGGCCCATCCGGAAGGGAGAATATCGGCAGGCCGAAAATCGGCTGCTTTGCACAGACCCGTAACATTCTCCGCGGCAGCGGCGACATTAACGCCCCGCCGACTTTTCTCCCTTCGGAGACTTCGGCAACCGGCGGGATTCACGGCGGCCAACGGCCATTCTCCGACCCTCTGGGGGGTCGGAGAATGACGCCCCCTGTCTGCCAACTGTACGATTTTTAAAATCGTAATTTTTTTTAGAAGGAGGAAGAAAGGAATATAATGCTGCTGAATTGAAGTTCTATTACACGGAAATAATGGATGCTACCAACAAATATTGTACAAGATACACTATGTGTACGTGGCATTAAGGTTAAATTTGTAACAGAGTTGTGTTGTGCTGGAATCTTGTAGGCAGGGAGTTTCTGCACAGTTTAACATGGGTGTTCAGGTAAACAGCACGATGACTGTATATTTATTGTCACAAAGTCTGTGTAAACAAGCCAGGAGTTTCAAAATAACAAGGAAATAAAACAAACAAAAAAAAGCTCTTTGTTGAGTGCAACCTTTACATTGATTATCTTCCGATATATTTAACATAAGAACATAAGAACTAGGAGCAGGAGTAGGCCATCTGGCCCCTCGAGCCTGCTCCACCATTCAATGAGATCATGGCTGTTCTTTTGTGGACTCAGCTCCACTTTCCGGCCGACCATAACCCTTAATCCCTTTATTCTTCAAAAAACTATCTATCTTTATCTTAAAAACATTTAATGAAGGAGCCTCAACTGCTTCACTGGGCAAGGAATTCCATAGATTCACAACCCTTTGGGTGAAGACGTTTCTCCTAAACTCAGTCCTAAATCTACTTCCCCTTATTTTGAGGCTATGCCCCCTAGTTCTGCTTTCACCCACCAGTGGAAACAACCTGCCCGCATCTATTCTATCTATTCCCTTCATAATTTTATATGTTTCTATAAGATCCCCCCTCAGCCTTCTAAATTCCAACGAGTACAGTCCCAGTCTACTCAACCTCACCTCGTAATCCAACCCCTTCAACTCTGGGATTAACCTAGTGAATCTCCTCTGCACACCCTCCAGCGCCAGTACGTCCTTTCTCAGGTAAGGAGACCAAAACTGAACACAATACTCCAGGTGTGGCCTCACTAACACCTTATACCAGACAGCTACGCTATTTACCAGTGCAATCGTAGGAACATAGCAACAGTGTCAGGTCATTCGGCCCGTCGGGTCTGCTCCAAAACTCAATATGACCATGGCTGATCGGAAACCTCAATGCTTTTTACACACAATGTCCCCATAACCTTTTACCTTATCGTTAATCAGAAATCTATCAATCTCTCCCTTAAACATACTCAATGATTGTGCTTCCATGGGATAGAGAATTTAAAAGATTCACAGTCCTCTGTGTAAAGAAATTTCTCTTCATCTCGATCCTAAATGGCTTTCCCCTTATTTTGAGATTGTGCCCCCTGGTTCTAGACTCCCCAACCAAGGCAAACATCTTAACTGCATCTACCTATTCTTTTAAGTATTTTGTAGGTTTCAATGAGATCACCTCTCATTCTTCAAAACTCTAGAGAATACAGGTCCAATTTTCCCAATCTCTCTTCATAAGACAGTCCTGCCAACCTAGAAACAAGTCTGGTGAACCTTCTTTTCACTCCCTTAACGGCAATAATATCCTTTCTGAGGTAAGGGGTCCCGAACTGCACACGGTACACCAGATACTGTGTAACCAAGCTCCTGTACAATTAAAGCAAGACCTCATTACTCCTGTGCTCCAATCCTCTGGTGATAAAAGCTAACATTCTATTAGCCTTTTGAATAACTTGCTGCACCTGCATTTTAGCTTTCAGTGACTCATGAACAAGGACACCCAAGTCCCTTTGTACATCTACACTTTCTAATTTCTTGCCATTTAGGAAAAAACATGCACATCTATTCCTTCTACCAAAGTGAACTACTCACATTTTTCACATTATATTCCATCTGCCATGTTCTTGCTCACTCATTAAGTTTATCTAAATGCTCCTGTAGCCACTTTACATTTTCCTCACAACACAAATTCCTGCCAAGCTTTGTATCATCTGCAAACTTGGAAATATTACATTTAGTCCCCACATCCAAATCATTGATATAGATATATATTGTGAACATTTGGGGCCCAAGTACTGATCCTTGTGATACCCCACGAGCCAGAGTGCCAATGTGAAAATGACCCGTTTATTCTTACTCTGTTTTCTGCTTGTTAGCCAACCCTTATTCCATGTTAGTATATTGTGTCCTATCTAAAGTGTTTTTATTTGGCTAATCAACCTTCTGTGGAGAACTTTATCACAAGCCTTCTCGAAATACAAAGATACTACATCCATTGGCTCCCCTTTGTCAATTTTGTTAGTAACATCCACAAAAAACTCCAACAAATTTGTCAAACATGATTTCCTATTCGCACATCTTTGTTTACTATACCCAATTAGATCATGATTGTCCAAGTGCCAAATTATCACGTCTTTTATATTAGATTCCAGCATTTCCCCTCCTCCTGATGTAAGGCTAACAGGTCTGTAGTTCCCGGTTTTCCTTCTCCCTCCCTTGTTAAATAGTGGGGTGACATTTGGTACCTTCCAATCTTCAGGAACCATTCCAGAATTTATATACTTTTGGAAGATGATCATCAACGCATCCACTATCTCTATAACAACCTCTTTCAACCCCCAGGGATGCATTAAATCAGGTCCCGGGGACTTATCAAATTTCAGTCCCATTAATTTCTCCAATACAACCTTCTTATTTATATTAATTCCTGCAACTCCACATATTCCCAAGTCCCTTCGATCTCTACACCTGGGAGATTTCTTGTACATTCCTAAGTGAAAACAGACACTTTTATTTAGCTTTTCTGCTATTTCTCTATTCCCCTCTATGAATTTTCCTGACTCTGCCAGTAATGGACCCACATTTGTCTGAGCCACACATTACCTTTTAACATAGCTACAGAAGCTTTTGCAGTCTGTTTTTACATTTTTTGTTAGATTGCATTCATATTCTGTTCTCCCTTTTTCAGTTTCTTGACCTTCCTTTGCTGTATTTTAAAAATCTCCCAATCTTCAGGTTTACTACTATTTCTGGCAACTTTATATGCTTCTTGTTTTAATCTTATACAATCCTTAACTTACTTTGCCAGCCACAGTTGACTGGCCGTTTTTGGATTTTTGCACCCTGAAGGAATGTTGTATGCTATGTAATAGTTCTCTGAAGACTATCTGTTGCCTACACAGAGTGATACCTTTTAATGTATTTTCCCAATCTGCCTCAGCCAGTTAGTCCCTTATACCGTCATAATTTCCTTTGTTCAACTTTAACACCTTGGCTTCAAATTGAACTTCCTCACTTTCAAACATAATATAACATTTTATCATAATGTGGTCACTTGTCCCTATAGGTTATTTTAAAACGACATTCGTAATCAGTCCTTTTCCATTATTATAATACTCAATCTAGAATAGCCTGTTCTCTAGTTGGCTCCTCTACTGCTCTAGAAATGCATCCCTACCACAGTCCGGAAACTCATCTTCCACAGCATTAGTTCTCACTTGGTTTAACCAGTCTATGTGAAGATTGAAGTCCCCCATGATCACAGTATTGCCAATACTACACCCTTATCTCATCTCCTGATTAATATGATGCCCAACATTACGATTACTATTAGGTGGTCTATAAACAACTCCAACCAATATCCGCCACCCGTTATTGTTTCATAGCTCCAGCCAAACAGATTCCACACATTGCTCTTCCAATCGGAGATCCTCCATTACAACTGCACTGATCCCATCCCTTATTATCAGCACAACTCCACCTCTCCTTTCTTGCCTGTCCTTCCTAAATGTCAAATATCCTTGAATATTCAATTCCCAGTCTTGGTCACCACTGCAGCTATGTTTTTGTAATGGCAATTATATCAGCCCCATTCACCTCTGTGCCTTTAGACCATCTACCTTATTACGAATGCTGCATACAATGAGCACTCAGGGAGAGTGCTCATAACTTTATATTTGGCTGGCATTCTGCAATTGATGCATACTCATTGCTTTACTTTGTTTCTACTGCCTTCTAGTCCCACATATAACTTCCTGTTGCCAACTTAACTTCCTTCTAATCTGGGCCACAGGTCAGGTTCAACCCCCCCCCCCCCCCCCACCCCACTGCATTAAGCTAGTTTAAAACCACCCCAGCAGTACGAGAAAGTCTCCTTGTGAGTATGTCAGTGCCAGTCGTGTTGAGATGTAACCAGTCCAGTTTATACAATAGCACATGAAACTGGGACTAATCCTGAAACTACCATTCTTGAGATCTTACTTTTCACTCTTTTTCCTGACTCCCTGAAACCTGCTTTCAATCAAACCAAAACAGAAAGTCTTTTTATCAGTGTTCGGAAAGTTAAGGTCCTACCAGAGTTGGGTTCTCAGTCACTTCCAGTTCATATTCCAAATCGAGGTTGCAAGCCAAACAAAGTCCAAAGCCAGGTAGTCAAACAAATTTTCTCTGGTTGCTCACCAGCTGCCCTCCATGCCCGTTTATTTCTGAAGTCAGACCGACAGCACTGTTCAAACGTCCCCTCTTTGTACCCTACCCTGCTCACCTGCCTGTTTCAATGTGATGGCTTCTGGGAAACATAGTGCGTGTGGTCTGTGTTGTTCTGGCTGAGAGGAAATGCAACTTACGTGCAGGGAGGTACCGGCCCTCCATAACTCTGCCCAACACTGAGTTACAATATGTAAACTTATTTTGTATAGGGTCCTGCAATTGGCTTTGCTTATGTGAGATTTGTACCCAAGAAGAGCTGAACAATAATATTTCAGCACTTTACCACACTTGCTTCCTTTCTAATCAATTGTAAGAATATCTACTTCTCTTTACAATCAAGTTCAGAAACTGAGTTAATACACTATAGATATAACTATTTCTAATAAGCTTAGGAGAAAAATATCATCTTCTTATGTCAAAGATGAAAGGATGCATATAATGGCAGCAAGGAAACTTGTGCCAAGCGTCAGGAAATCTTATTCAGTTATGTGAGGATTTTTTGAAAATTCAATCAGTAGTTCCTTTTAAACAGTTCACCAATTCTCTTTACTCTCTCTGGAGATGACAGAAGAGAAACCAGTTATATACTGACATCTGCTGGAAATGGTGCATACAAACATTCCACACACCAGCAAACACTGCAGTGACACAAGAGACTGAATCTTGAAGCCTTCACTCAGCACACTAAACTATCCTCACTTTAAGGATTTTAAAAATATTTACATTTTCTGTTTGTTTGTATATTTCCAAAGAGTGTCCACTATTTCCTATGCTCCTATTGGCATGTTGGACTTTGTGTAATAAGGGGTCCTATAGAACAAATGCATGGAATTCGTTCCCAGCATTATTCAGCTTTAACCCAACACCAGATTCATAGACTTGTAACTTTACCAGCAATGCACTCTTTCCTAATTCACTGCTATCCTGATCATTTCAATGTCTTTAGTAGCAACTTTAAACTAGAGGATAACAACAAACTGTAAACACAAAACACTCTCCCATTGATTACCTCCTTACACAAAGGTTAGGCATGTGTGAGTGCATGTGATATTTTAATGGCTTTCAATTCCATCAGTTCTCACTACATTCTCAAGTTTTTCTCCAGTAAGAAAATTGATAAATGTTGAAGATAACGGAGAATGGGATGAAGTGGAAGGATCTCTCTGAGGTTCAATGTGTGCACTTAAGGTTCTCTCATTTCTTAAGGTGGAATGCAAATGACTGCACTCTTGTCGGTTAATAATAATAATAATAATATTTATTGTCACAAGTAGGCTTATATTAACACTGCAATGAAGTTACTGTGAAAAGCCCCGTGCCGCCACATTCCGTTCACCTAACAGTACGTCTTTCGGGACTTGTGGGAGGAAACCAGAGCACCCGGAGGAAACCCACGCAGACACAGGGAGAACGTGCAGACTCCAGATAGTCAGTGATCCAAGCCGGGAATCGAACCTACGACCCTGGAGCTGTGAAGCAACAGTGCTACCCACTGTGCTACCGTACTGCCCATTAAAATAATGCAGGATAGCAGTGAATTATGTAAAAACAATCACCTGTCCTACTTTTTTTATTTGTTCATGGGATGTGGACATCACTGGCTGGGACAGTATCTATTGCCAATCTCTAGTTGGCCTTGGGAAGGTAATGGTGAGCTGCTTTCTTGAACCACTACAGTCCATGCAGTGCAGGTGCAGCCACAGTGCTGGGCCATTTCAGAGAGCATTGCTCTGGGTCTTGGTCACATGTTCTTTCTTAAATGACATTAGTCCTGACAACAATTGTTACATTTCATGGTTACCATTACTGAGACTAGCTTCAGTTCCATGATTGACTAATTGAATTTAAATTCCAACAGCTTCTATGGTGGGATTTGAACCCATGTTTCAAGAGCCTGGGCTTCTGGATTACAAGTCCAGTAACATCACTATCCCTCTGCCTCCCCTCTTCTGTAACTAAACCTATGATAGATCTACAGATACACAATATAAACTGTTGCTTTCTCAATTTCAAAGTCTCTATCACTGTACAATAGCTGTAATTCCTCGCTGGGAACATATTTTAATTGATGATTCAAAATGTTTGTCTTTTTCTACCAAAGCCACAGCTTAGTGAAAAAGAAAAAGTGAAAGAGAATGTAATTCAAATAGAGGGTCAATTAAAAATAAACTATAGTTTATATTATTATGAGAAAAATGTTAGGGTATTTAAAATGCAAGTAGACGGTCGACTGGAAGAGTTGAAATGCTACAGTATCAATGATCGGCAAAATGGCCTCGTCTCAAAATTGCATTTTCTTTATCAAACATCTTTTATTGCAAAAGCATTTCAATAATCGTTCATTGCTATGAATCAAGTGTATTTTGAATTAATGGATTCCCCTCAATCATATGGTTAACATTCCCTGAGAATATTGTAGAAAAATGCTTATTTTGTTTACAATATCTGATTTGGGTATGCAAGGCAATGGGTTTCCGAAATGGAAAATGCTTTGTTCCTTAGCACATTTCTTAACTTGAAATGCATTGAATTTACAATTTTTGGGAAAATAAGCTAATCTTGCTTTGGCACTGGATGATATGCTGTTTTATAAAGACAGCAATGTTATCACATAACTTCCAATTTGTTAACAAAAAGTAGAAAGGGAGAGTGATTCCAATTTGTGTGCCTTTGTATGGGGAAGGAAGTTACATTACTTGTTGCATTAACAAAATAAAGGACCAGCTACTAAAACCCAACAATGAACAGTTCTAAAGTATTTCCTACAGCACCATAACTATTCCAACTGAAGAATACAATGGAAGTTCCAGTTACCTTGTGGCCAAGCCAAGTCCCATGATGGCCCTCTACTGGCAATCGTTCAGCATCTCCAGTCAGATCAGTCAGGGCATCCTGTTGGTGGGATAAAGCACGTTAGAATAAATACCAGCCTGTCTTTGGTTGCAAGTCACTGGTTTCCTTTTTTTCTATCCCTTTCCCTTGTCTTCCTTGCTGAGGCAAATAAATGGGTAACATTGTGCCGTGAGGCATGATGGTAAAAGAGGCTAACAAACATGTGTGTGAAAAGAAGCAGCTCAGCAAAATTAGGTCGTGGGATAAGAACAGCAACTTTTACATCTGGACACTTCACTGATAACACTTTGGGCGCGATTCTCCTGAAAAATTTCTAAGTGTGGCGGCAAGCGGGAATTGTTGCAAGCTTCCCGACATTCGGCCCAGCGAGGCCGGCAACGTAATTCAATGTTAATTGGTCTACTTAACAAGGCCTCACGGGCTGCTCGCCGCAAATGGCAGCTCACTAGCTGATTCGCCGGGACCACACTCACTAGCTCTCCTGCTAACAAGTTCAAGCAGCAGTTAAGCTGCATTTGCTCAGCCAACCTCAGCCAGCTCGCAATATTGGAGCGGAGGCCACCCCAAGATTCGGGGACGCTGACCTAGGGAGGTTCCTGGATGCGATGGAGGCCAGGAGGGCTGTCCTGTTTCCCCGAGGATCCCGGAGGGTGAGCCACAAGGCAGCCGGTCCCCAACCCTCAGCCGAAGGTCTCCCACCCCCAGCCAAGGGTCCCCACCCTCAGCCGAGCACCTAGCTGGCAAACCCAGCACCCCTGGGCTCTTTGCCTGTGAGCAACGATGGCTACTCACCTCCTCGGCTCCCCACAGAAACCCTTGTGTCAGGTTCACGTTTGCTAAAAGGAGTACTAATCTGCGCCAGCGTGATTACTTGCTGGGGAGTCCGCTGAATGATGGGAGCCTGTTGGATATGGGGTCGTTCTTGTTAATTGTATGGAAATGGGGCTTAAGTGGTGATAACTGGTTTCTCGCCAAGCTAAGGCAAGATCCCAATTTCCCCTACGGGAGCAAGCCTGTTGCATCACAAACTGTTTTCCGCCTGGTGAGGATCTCGTTTTTGGCCTCTCTCACTTTTTACCGGCCTCATTCTGCTTGAGCGAGAGCGCAACAAGGCTGGAGAATCGCGCCCATAGTGTTGAAACATGGAAAAAAAGACCCTCCAAGGGCAACTGTGTGGTAAAGGATTGTTGAGAAAGAACTAAAACCTTATAAAAGAAGAAGCTTCTGAGATTTCAACAGCGATAACACCTGGGATCTACATTCGCGGAGAAGAGACCTGAGTTTCAGGAACTCAGAGAAGAATAACAAATCCTCCAGATCGGGCCAGGCCAGTTCAGACTATCGGGTAGTATTTTGAATTCACGTTGTGAGTCTTGAAACTGATGTAACTTTTCAAATAAGCCCATAATTAAAGTTTTACTGAGCTAAATAAAGTTGTATTAAATAAAGTTTGTATTGAGTATAATCCAAATTAAGACTGATTTGTCTGTTTCGTCAGTTGAAGCCAGTAGGGACGACAACATCTGGATTATGGTTCCACAGATGCAGGCGGACATCCACTACTATATCCATGGAGCCAGTCTTTATTTATTAGCCTAGACAATAGAAGTTAATAGTCCATCCAACTACAGCCAACATTGATTCTATTCTCACCTGGATGAAAGAACTGTTTTGAACATTCGATGTAGCAAAAATGTAAACAACGCATTTACAATGTAGCTATACCTAGATACCAGAGCAACTGCATTTTCTCTTCTTGTCCACCTCCACTCTATATCCATATTCATGCAATTTCTACCATGAGTTATTGGATAGCGATTAGTGTGGACATTGCTGCTTTTTTACCCTTGTGATGAAGCAGTCAGTGTCTGCATGCAGCAAGGCCTGGAAAAAATTTGGGCTTGGAATGGTAAGTGACAAGTCGCATTTCTGCCACAGCAATGTCAGGTTTTTAAAATTCTTAATGGCATGTGGATGTCGCTGGCTGCCCATCCCCAATTGCCCTTGAGGGGCATTTAAGAGTCAACCATATCGCTATGGATCTGGAGTCACATGTCGCTGGGTCAAAATTCTGGAACTCACTACCTAACAGTACTGTGGATTTACCTATATTAAATACATGGACTGCAGTGGCTCAAGGTGTGGCTTACCACCACTTTCTCAAAAACATTTAGGGATGAACAATAAAAGCCGGCCTTGCTATGATGCCAACGTGACCAAATTTTTAAAAAGGCCCAGCATCCCTCTTCTCAAAATTATGATTTAGCCATGATCAGTTACCTCAATAATCAAAGTCGAAACCAGCTGGGATGTTCTAGTCTGTGGCATGACTTCACCCAATAACCTGTTTGGAAAACTTCAGTACTCATGAGATGAAATCCATGCAATATTCAATATGTATTGTTAGATGGCAATATTTTGCAAGCAACAATGAGTAGTTTTAAAAAAGCACTGGAAACTAGAATGTCCTAAGCCTAGTAAATCCAGTCATTTAAAATCTGCATGGGTTACTTTCCCATTGCTTATTGTTGGCATGAAGCTTATTTCCCTTCGCTCTCTGCACATGTTATATGCCTTTATAAATTGCTGCCAATATATTAAGGCCTCATTGCAAGTTGCATTTGGAAGACAATCAGCTCGTAGCCTAAAAATAATGCTCCACTAAATGTTGCAAGGAGACTGATCATGTATCCTGCACTAAAAATGTAAGCATATATAGCCGGGTGCTTCAGCATATTTGACTGTAAGTGCTGTGGGTGAAAATCTGTATCTGGACGTGTGTATATGGGTGTGCACACATATCTGACTGCCATTTCTCAGTGGATGATTGTACCACAGTGTGTGTCAATATTTGTGTGTCTGATTTATATACATGTAAGTGGCAGCTCATATTATGGTATATGCCTGCACAGATGTGTACCTGTATCTTCTAATGTGTTTTCACTTAAGTATATGAATGCAATCCTGTATCTTGGTGGGTACATCGAGCACATGTATCTCACAAGGGTGGGTGACTGCCTGTACATTTTTAGCTGCATGAACACGTCTGGACACTGTAAGAGAAGTAAAGTCTCAGAACATTTAAACACGAGTCAAATATTTTTGTGCCACAGAAGATTATTTTGCTTAACAAAACTAAGCACTTGAAGTAAGACAATCATTCCTTCCTGCAGATTTTATATTATTATAAATGCATGGGACACATGGCATTTTTAATCACGCAGAACTCTGGGCAATGACTGATTTTTTGAATACTTTTAACCACCTCACCTTTGAATGCTTATAACACCTCACCTTTGGTGAAAGGGTCCCCCGAATGCTGATTACCACCTTCTTTTTCACATGATCCACAGCAACAAAGAAAGGTGTTTCAAAAACCTAGAAGGGAAAAAAGTCAAACTAATTAAATTCATACAAAACTAATGTGACATTTGGAGGAAGTGAAATTTGGGGGAGCTGAGATATTCTCCCAAGACGTCGAGTTAGGCAACAATGGTTTTGCACATATTTTGGTTTTAAATTTCAATTCTTCAGTTCCTTCCACGATAGAGAAAGAGTCTGCACTGAACACAGGAGTGAAATTTCATTGAAATAAAATCATTTTGTGACCAGTCATTGGTTCTCTGAAATGGTTTGTCCTTCCTGTGTGGTAAACAGGCCTCCCTGCAGGGTTTTCCACATTCCAACATCTTAATTACGTTAAAATGAAGAATCTTTGTACATGCTCCTGGTCTAACTCAGACTTCTAATTTGGTGCAATTGTAACATTCTTGACTCTGAGTCACAGGTTCAAGCCAAATTCCAAAGCCTTGAGCTTAATTCAGTCTGACACTTGAGCGCAGGAGTGGATGTAAAAGAACCTATGGCACTTTTTGAAGAACAGCAAGGAGTTCTTACTCAATTCTCATCCCGTAATGAACACCTCCAAAAACCATATGACTGGTTATTTATATTATTCCCGTTTGTCAGATCTGGCTGCCACGTTTGCCCAACTTAACAATGACCACATTTCAGAAGGAATTCATAGGTTGAACAGGGTTTTGGAATGCCCCAAGGAAGTCAAAGGCACTATATAAATGCAAGTTCTTGATTTTATTTTCCCCCTCAGGTCTCAAAACAATGGAATTTTTCAACTCTCGGAATTATCTTTTTCTCCCTGGGTTAAAATATAAATTTATCTGATAATTTATATTGCCTGTTACACCTTTCCTTTCCTTTTCCTCTCTTCAACTTTGCTGGTGTAATGCACAATGGGTCTTTCACCTTGGTTCCTCAGTGAGACAAAAACATGAATTTAATTCAATAAACTTGTGCTTCACCCAATCCCTCTGCCTACTCCACCTGGTGTTGGATGTAAGTCCAAAGATGTGCAGGGTAGGTGGATTGGCCATGATAAATTGCCCTTAGTGTCCAAAATTGCCCTTGGTGTTGGGTGGAGGTGTTGAGTTTGGGTAGGGTGCTCTTTCCAAGAGCCGGTGCAGACTCAGGGGGCCGAATGGCCTCCTTCTGCACTGTAAATTCAATGATAATCTATGATTAATCTAGGACAAAGGTTCGGCACAACATCGTGGGCCGAAGGGCCTGTTCTGTGCTGTATTTTCTATGTTCTATGTTCTATGTAAACTGGGTGCTTTGGAGAAGAAAATCAGATATGGTGGTGTTCTGTGTGCTCCCTGCCAATCAAGAGCAATTCTGTCATTTTCCATCTGAAGTGACATGCTTCCACCCAAAAATGGGCAAGCATATTATAATATGAAGCAAATATTGTGTCATTTGCATCATATCATTACTGGGCAGTTGGAACCCTGGGAGCATTCCTTGTGTTTCCATGGCTAATGGATAGGAACTTCAATTTATCTCAAAGTTTGATCAAGAGTGGTCAGTTCCACCAGGCAAGGGGAGAAATTAAAATGAGAATTGAATAGAAGTTTCAATCATCAGCTAGCCATGGTATATGGCAGCAATTCTCCTCACCAACTGAGGCAGATGGCCTGACATGCTGCAACTAGTCCTGGTACAAGCATAGATTTTCCAGCGTAATAGATGTAAGGCTGAGGTAGTTGAAACTCCCTTCTCTGCTGAAGATCTGCTATCATAGTGGCAAACAAATTTTGCCTCTGTTTCTTAGCATTATATAATATCTGCTGATTGTTTATCTTGGGGTAGGGAAAGGGTGGATAGTTACTGCCATCGAAACATACCAGCAACCTCCTTGCAGGACTTCTGGGATTACCTAACCCACAATGTAAACAGCAGTGACATAAGAAAACCCTTGAATATGACCAGTGCATGGTTAATTTTTTTAAGCAAACCTCAAAATTTAAATATCCACATAAATAGTACTAACTAGAAAAAAGGAAAATACAATTTTAATCTATTTTATTGATAGGAAATCTTTCTGGGGAAGTGTATGGTCTGAGGGACAGCAAAAGGCAAACTTGAAGAAAAGTATGAATGCACAACAAGACTGCATCAATCAACATTTGCCTGGGAATGGTTGTTTCTAACTAACATATAACCTCAGGGGTTCTGCACAATTTGTTCAGCATTTTGTAGCATCAGAACCGTTTGACTGTGTCACAAACAAGTGACATGCACCCAACTCACTTGCTGTCCTGTATAAGAAACAAGCCTGAACTTTGGTTCAGCGGTAGCATTCACACTTCTTGAGTTAGAAGGTTGTGGGTGAAAGCATCAACAGTGTGTGTGTGTGTGTGTGTGTGTGGCACTCCAATGCAATACCGAGAGAATTATACATTTTGGAGTTGCCACCTGAGATATTAAACCAAGATTCAGTCTGCCTACCACGTGGATATAAGAGATATGGATCTGGAGGTTTCTGAAGAAAATCAGGGAAATCCCCCTATTGTCCTATTCAACATCAAAAATTATTGAGCAACATACCGCATCATGGCACGAAGTATATACGATATCTACAAAATAAAAATGTTCATCCAGAAAGTGACGCTTGATGGCAATGACATTGCAGTTGCAACAGTTATCTTCCTCAACTGTCACACTTGGACCATACCTGGGTCGAGGGAGGCAAAAACAGCAACATCTGGAAAATGGAAAATAACAATGAGCTTAAAATACTAAATTAATCGTATAATTCTTGCTTTTCAGTTCACTGAAGTCAACTGGAATGCCATATTCAGGTTTCACACATGCTATTAAACTGACAGAATAGAATGTTGTTCAGCATCAACTGAGCACAGCTGCTTGCTGTTGAACTAAACTGTATTCCAATGGTGCATACCTCAGAACAGGCCTGATCAAAGCCCACTCCACTAACAGCAGTGTTCCCACCTCACAGTTCCAGATCAGACAACTCAGCTTTAGAATTGTTGCACAAATGTTTTTGAAGAATTAAAAGCAGACAGTATCCAATTTCTAACTGTTGCATTATCAAACATAGGTTGCTCACTTTCATCCGCAGGCCCATTTAGTGCATGCAGCAAAATGATTTTTAAACTGCTCATCCATCTGATTTTACTTTGAAAAATTGGTCAATCTACTTAACAATGCGTTTTTCTTTATTTACAGATCTGATAATGTGCGCAGGTATCTCCACATCATCCCAGAAATCAAAACGCACCAAGCTTTAAATACAAATACTCTCAATCATCTTAAACATCCATCTTCATATTTCCTTGCATTCAGGTTATTCACCTGAAATAAAATTATGATTTCCATAGTGTAAACTTTCTAGCATATGTTTAAACTCTAAATTATATAGGAGAGTGTACCCTACTGTGCCTGGTCTATGTTCAGATGTTATTTCATTCAGCAACAGCTGTGAGGTGCAAGCAAAAGGAATGCACTGATCAGCCATTCCGAATGAACATCTTAAATAGGACTCCCTTATATTCTATTTGTTTCCATATTTTTAATTGTATTATTCTTCCAAAACTATCAATAGATTTGTATATAGATAGTAAGGACAAGCAAGTATTAAAGTGATCAGAGGGAGTAGTTGCAACACACCACTGGGATAACAGTGAAAGCACCAGGGGAGAAAGTGCGGTGTGGCAAGAAACAGAAAATAACCAGAAAAAAAAAAGAGGAAAAGGCAGAGGGAGAGGTTCTAGTAATAGAGAACGGTGGACGCTAACATTGAGAGAGAAAAACACAAAATGTGTAGCAGCAAACATGGGAGGGCAACAGCAAAAGGAGTAAGAAAGAAAAAATGTCAGTAACTGCTGCTGGAGGATCATCAGCTTGATGAAATACCCTCTTTGGTCTGCCTGAAACTCATTAGTGTTCCAGTGCAAAAAATTGTCCCCAACTCAGTGTTTCAAACTGGCACATTCCAAAGCCCAGGACTATGTGCGGAGAATGCACCAAAGCTCGGGGCAGCCAGTGCATGACGAAAGGTCACTGCCTAAGCCTTTCAGCTATAGTGCACTGAGCGTCTGAGAATTGTATAGACCCCTTTGGGTTGTATGACTCACATTGATAGTATATAGTGAAAATTACATGTACCACAATTGTGCTGAAGCACTTCAGAGTACAGTATGACCTGTATAGATAATTTGAATACCATTGCACTTTCTGGAATGATGATTTTGAAATGTCTGTATGTTCCATTAAATTGTACTGAAGCACCTCGGAGCGCAACATGATCTACACAGAAAACCTGAACATTATTGCACATTCTGAAATGTTTGGAATATTCTTTCAGATATATTATGGATAAGGTATATCTTTGCAAAAAAAAAAAAACTTTCTTGAAGGTTGCTGTCGAAGAGCTTTCAGCCATAGTGCACTGATGGACTGGGAATTGCATAGACCCCTTGAGCTGTATGTCACATACTGAATGCATACGGTGAAGATTACATGTGTCACAATTTAATTTAAGCGCTTCAGAATGCAACATGGTCTACGTAGATAACTTAAATGCCACTGCACTTTTTATAATGATCATTTTGAATTGACTGTAAAGTCCTTTTGATTGTATTGAAGCACCTCAGAGTGCAAAATAATCTATGTGAAAAACTTGATATTATCACACTCTTTGTGATGGCTATTTTAAAATGTTTATAATGTTCTTTCAGATATTTTACGATTAAAAAATATTTTCGCAAACAAAGGCTGTCTTGAACTTCCCTTCCTTGCGAAGCAATGCTTGGCAACCCATAAATCTATCACTCTGTGGAATAATGGTCCATGCGCCGTCTCACAGCTGAAATGGGTTTCAGATTTTTATTCTCCTGTCGGCATTAACTCGTGTTGAGATAGTTTCAAGGGCACCAGCTGTCCTCCAGTTTCTCAGCCAAATAACCAATCTTCAGCCATGGGTCTCGAGTGTGCCAGTGGAGTGTTTGGCATGTCATAAAACAATTCTTATTCTCAGCAGATGTTCAATTACACATTTCCTAGCAGGAGCAACTGGATAGTGATCAGACGCAGGAAGTCTTCCAGCTTTTTATCCTCCCTATCCCAATTATCTGATCTCCTCCATGTCCTCGGTAAGCAAATGAAATTTCCTTAACTGTTTATCAAATAAACTTCCACTTTATAGTGAATTTGAGACAAGGTTTTCCTGTGGATTTCTACTCATTGGGAAACAAGTAATGAACGATCACACTCATTTAATCTAAAACCACATTCAGAATGAGACAAGCCTTTTATTCTGGCTTATATGTGGGCTAGAAGATGAAGGCAACTGAGCAAACAAGTCAAAGAACATTTATGCTTGTTATCTGAATAAACAATGGAGCAGTATAACAGTCCAGAACCAGGAACCCAGTGCAATTGAATTCATTGAAATATTTTTACAACATTAAGGAAAAAAATACAACTCACGAGCATGAGCTGGCCAGTTTGCAGAGTCCACAGGTTGGGTTTCGCATTAAGTACAAGGGCCACCCATAGGCAGCCAGTGCAAAGTGCATGTAGTAGCATACCTCCTTATACATGTGCATTTCTTGCTAAAAAAAAAAAGAATAAAAATTACTTCCTCACAGCAATTAATAAAAAGATTTTTTTTTAAAAATTACTCTGCAGGCAAAACTTTCTAGCTGGTATTAGTAAAGACATCTTGGGTGGGATTCTCCGGTCCTCCAGCCGCATATTTCTCAATGGCGCGCCATTCGTTGGCGGCAGGATTCTATACTCCCGCAGCTTGTCATTGGGATTTCCCATTGAAACCAATCATGCCGCCGCAAAACCCTTTGGTGGTGGTGTGCTGCCAGTGGGAAAAGTCAATCCCAACAACCGGAGAATTCCGGCCCTTATTTCCTTTCATGTTCACAGATTTCTCCTGTGACAAATACAAGCAATTTATTTTTCACTGCATTAAATCTCTTCCCTAATCAGACCCCACTTCAAACACAAAACCCTTCTAAATTATTTTATTTTCATTTCTCAGTGTGTGGAATATGGTTGTCAGCACTTGACTTGCACATTAACTATTCCCTGGAAGAGACACAATTTCATGAAATTCTGATTTGATTACATTGAAAGTGATAAGGGTAAAGGGTCATATACCAATAGCTTCATACACAGAAGCAGGCAGTATAAATTGATTAAAGAGATAATGAGCTAAATTACTGAGTGAAGGACTTGATGAATATAATGAGAAGCTTGACTTATCTACTAGAAAGAGATAGCTGGGTGTGCCCAGGGTTTTTGTCCTGTTGCTAAAATTTACATTCTTTACAGACAGATGGTCATTAAAACTTTAGGATTGTGCTTATTTTTTAAAGCATATCCAGTCTACTTTGCAAGTAACAAAAAATGTGCATATGTTCAATACATCACCAGCATGCCAGATTTTAATGCAACTGAATCCAATTATCCAACTAGTCCCATTTCACATTTCAGTGTTAGCATTGCTGCCTCACAGCACCAGGGACCCGGGCTCGATTCCAACCTCAGGTGTCTATCTGTGTGGAGTTTGCACGTTCTCCCCATGTCTTTGTGGGTTTCCTCCAGGAGCTCTGGTTTCCTCCCACAGTCCAAAGATGTGTAGGTTAGGTAGATTGGCCATGCTAAATTGTCCCCAAGTGTACAAAGGTTAGGTGGGATTATGGGGATAGGGTGGAGAATTGGGCCTGGATAGTGTGCTCCTCCGGAGGGTTGGTGCAGACATGATGGGCTGAATAGTCTCTTTCTGCATTGTAGGGATTCTATGATTCTATGTGCACTTGCTGATCTCCTGTCCAGATGCAAATGTGATACTGTGAACAGTAAAACTGAACAATGACCCTCTCATATAAATTAAATACGATAAAATGAATTCAAAAAGTGACAAATTCTTGTGGTTAATTTCAAGGACGCAGTTTTATTTTCAGCTTCAGATAATTATAAATCATAGCTGTTTCATGTGTTTGTCTCGGAACACTGTCGATTTGACTACTTACTATTCAATTATCCATTATTATTACAATTTCAGAGATTAGAATAATGGACACCTGGGGCGTCATTCTCCGACCCCCCGCCGGGTCGGAGAATGGCCGTTGGCCGGCGTGAATCCCGCCCCCGCCCCCGCCGAAGTCTCCGCTCCCGGAGATTGGGCGGGGGCGGGAATCCGGCCGCGCCGGTTGGCGGGACCCCCCGCTGGATTCTCCGGCCCGGATGGGCCGAAGTCCCGCCCAGGAATTGCCTGTCCCGCCGACGTAAATCAAACCTGGTATTTACCGGTGGGACCAGGCGGCGTGGGCGGGCTCCGGGGTCCTGGGGGGGACGCGGGGCGATCTGACCCCGGGGGGTGTCCCCACGGTGGCCTGGCCCGCGATCGGGGCCCACCGATTCGCGGGCGGGCCTGTGCCGTGGGGGCACTCTTTCCCTTCCGCCTCCGCTACGGCCTCCACCATGGCGGAGGCGGAAGAGACTCTCCCCACTGCGCATGCGCGGGAAACTGACAGCGGCCGCTGACGCTCCCGCGCTGGGAAACTGACAGCGGCCGCTGACGCTCCCGCGCATGCGCCGCATTTCCGCGCCAGCTGGCGGGGCAACAAACGCCATTTCCGCCAGCTGGCGGGGCGGAAATCCCTCCGGCGTCGGCCTAGCCGCTCAATGTTGGGGCTAGGCCGCCAAAGATGCGGAGACTTCCGCACCTTTGGGCCTGCGCGATGCCCCTCTGATTGGCGCCGGCTTTGGCGCCAGTCGGCGGGCATCTCGCCGTTGGGGGAGAATTTCGCCCCTGAACTGATACAGGACAGCCCAGGCATTAGCCTCTTCAGGATAATGAAACAACCTAAAGCAAATCACAGAGGTGATACAAAACTGATCGCAGGAGAACAGCTGTGCTGCTGAACAATGGAAAAGCAACGGAAGATTCAGTGATCAAAATTTTTTTTTTATTTGGAGTACAGTGCAGTGGAGGGGCAGAGAGTGGAGGAGCTGGCGGAATGAGTGGTGAGCATACATAATGCAGTTTCTTAATGTGCAGAAATTAGATATTCAACTTGCAATGTTTCAGATTCCTAAAGGCTCAAGTATAAATGCTTTGTGACTTGAATGGTACCAGGGATGAGGAATTTGAATTATGCAGAGAGACAAGAGAAGCTTGGATTATTTTCCATATGGCAGAGAAGGTTAAGGGCAGGTTTAACAGGGGTGCTCAAAATTATTTAAAGGATTTTGATAGAGTACGTAGGGAAGAACTATTCTGACTATCAGGATTGATGAACATTGGCCACAGATTTGAAGTTGGAATATATGAAGACATTCTTTTCTGTAGTGAATTGTTATGATCTGGAACACACTACCTGCAAGGGTGGTGGAATCAAGCTTTTAAAAGGCAATTAGATATATATTTGAAAAATAAAAATTTGCAAATCTACAGGGAAAGGAGGGAACGGGACTAATTGGATAGTACTTTTAGCAAGCAGGCACAATGCCGAATAGCCTCTGTTGGAGGATTCTACAATGACACAAGTTTATAAACTTAATGGATATTTTATTCTTTTTCCTTTCACTCCCAGCAGAGGGCAGTGCTTCATTGCAATTACCATTTCAGTCTGGCCTCTGATTTAGACTGTTTTCTCTTCCAGGGATATGTTGAATCCATCATTTTCAAAATGCAAAACAGGTAAGGATGTGATTTAAAAAAAGACATTTTGTTGATAGCAAAAGCTTTAACAAAACAAAGGTTTCTCCAAGGAAAAGTCAAAGCTCACATCACCAGAATCAGGGCAACGTAATCAGGAATTCGTTCACGACAGCAAAAGGGTTTGTGTCGATAAATGAAGGAGGACTGCCAGGAAGCTATTACAGCAGTAATAGTTTCAGACCATTTTAGTGCAATGCCATTTTCACAACAGAACGACAAGTGCTGTCAACTAACATCAGGAGAATGTTTAAACAGAAATTTACAACCATTACGAGCCAGCCCAATTCTCATGCGGTTAAGTCACACATGAAGAACCGCCACTTCGTTGAGGTACCAGAAAGTTGCCAGTGCCTGTAGGACTGTACCCTACACACCTTCAAGAATTGAAGAAAAGTTTGAGGTGGGGATGTAAAATATCAAATGTTATTGCTTCATCCCTTACACAAGTCATTGGTAGATATACTTTTAGGAATCAAAAATACAATTACCAGTATTCTTTCGAACCTTCCTTTAATTTAAAGTGAATAACTTTGAAATAATAATTTAAACTGAAAATGTGCAAATCTATAACAATCTGAAACAGAACACCTAAAATATGTGTACCTATTTCTTACATAAGCTGCCTAACTAATGAGAATAGTTGCAGAGCAAGGATCAAATTAGGGGTCTTGTCTATGATGCTTATATAAGTAATACATTTTCTTACTACGCTATCAGAGTTACTGACTTTCTAAAAAGGAATTCATATTCATCAAGATAATGTAAGTTGTTCACTCAATGGTAAAACAACTGAATGATAAAAGGGTGTAACCTTGATATTTTCTTCCTCTATTTTGCATGTGAGCAGATCACTATTTAAATAGTAACACCAGTAGGCAAAAGGGGATAGGAAAATACACATGGAATTAATTAGCTAGATACCAGCATATCTGAAAAAACAACAGAGAAGTTGGCTGAGAACAAAGCAACAGTTTTACTTATTGAAAGCATTCACTCTCGAAATATTTATTGTGCAACTGAGACCACAATGCTTGGCACATATGGCAAATGTCAGGAGGAATGCAATCAACGGAATTGTCACATATTTCAAAATGTCCATCAAAGAAAGAAAAAAAATGTGCAAAATCATTTCACAGCAATCAAATATATTACAGAACAATACTCACGGCATTCTTCAAGTCGAGATACTTTGTATTTCGAGTGACTGGAATTCCTGATAAAAAGGCCAAAATGTCATTATTTGCCTGTGGAGAGAAAATACAAAATGACATCAGTTGCAATTTAAATTAGCAGAGAATTCCAACATGGTACCTTCTGTTCCTTCATTTTTGCTGTTTTGATGCAGGGTAGAAACTAAATATGAAATATCTTTTTCTTTCAGATTCTTATTTGCTTGCATTTTTCCATTATTTCTTTTATTTCCAGCCTTCACAATCTTTCTTTTTCTGACCTCTTGCCAAGGGGCTGGATTCCCCTGCCCCACCCACCGCAAGAACGCCTCAGCCGAGCCACGTACAATGGGGAACTCTATTGACCTCAGGCGGGATTCTCCAGGCTCCGGGCGGACGCGGACGAGAATCCCACCCAACATATCTGCCAGCCCATACTGTTAAGATTAAATATACAACAGTCATTCTGGTCAAATAACATATAGTGGTCACAGCCATTCTCTTCACCCATCGACCGATTTCCACCCAGCCTTTCCTATCGGCACTGGTTCATGCAGGGGGTCTCAATTAACTGCTGCTGAATGACCTCCAGTAACTCAACCAAGTGTCCATTGTTCTAAATCAAGTGTGCGAGTGCTGAAGGTTTTTTGATGATAAAGGGCACCATAGCCTCACCCTCTCCTTACTCAATGTCCACATACATACACTTAACAATTGAATGTCAATCTGGAGCAGAACCTTGGCTTTCTTTCCCTTTGAGGACAACAAAATCAACTGTAGTATCTGTACCCCTAATGCTGCTCCAGCTGGGACCAACAAACTTAGCACAAACTGGAAATCACATCAAGACTTTTTTGATGTGTTTGACTCAGTTACAAGGTTATATACAAATTCTAGAACAGTTGACTAATGCACTTCAGAATTTTCAAATAGCTCAGTCTAGAGTATTTTCGAAAGCAATCTGCAACTGGTGACACAAGAGTCCATTGTAAAATGGAATTAGCACCTCTGGATATGCAGATCTGGTGTAACAGCTGTGTCAATACAAGCCCAATATTTGACCGATCATTAAAATAACAGACAAAGTTCAATTGAACTGCACCCTGCACAAGGAAAGAAACACAGTTGCATTCATGATCCCAGCTGTACCTTAGGAAGGACTATAACAAGTTGCTTCCAAATGGGAACGGGAAATGAAATGGCAAGTTTATTCAGAGTTAACAGATTTTCTTGTGGATACTTCAAAACACTAAGTTAAAAAGCAAAGTAACTCAGTGTCATATTGTGTAGGGAATATGTGATGTTGATAGACTTCGGAATGCAAGTTAGGAAACAAGAAAATTAAGAAACTTCTTTCAGCCTCTGCTAACTGATAGTTCATGAGATCCAGGATGGTGGATGCAGATGCCAACTTGGGGGAGTCATTCACCACTTCCCGGCCATTTTTAGGGATCAGTTCTGTTGGGGCACAATTCAGTCACCCATAAGTAACATCAGTAGTAGGGAAAATGCTAGAGTTGATTATAAAGGGTGTAATAACAGGACACAGAAAATATCAACAGGATCAGACAAAGTCAATATGGATTCATGAAAGGGAAATCATATTTGACAAACCTACTGGAATGTTTTGAGGATGTAACTAGTAGAATAGAAAATGGAGAACCAGTGGAGCATGTGGTGTATTTGGATTTTCAGAATGTTTTCATAAAGTCACACATAAGAGGTTAGTGTGCAAAAGTAAAGCACATGAGATTGGGGGTAATATATTGACATACATTGAGAATTGGTTCACAGACAGAAAACAGAGAGCAGGAATAAATGCGTCGTTTTTCAAGTGGCGGGCAGTAACTAGTGGGGTCTCGTAGGGATCAGTGCTTGGGGCCCCAACTATTCACAATATACATCAATGATTTGGATGAGGGAACCAAATGTAATATTTCCAAGTTTCTGACGAGATGAAACTTGGTGGAAATGTGAGTGGTGAAGAGGATGTTAAGAGGCTTCAAGGTGATTTAGACAGGTTGAGTGAGTGGGCAAATACATGATAGATGCAGAATAGTGCGGAAGAATGTGAAGTTATCCACTTTGGACAGAAAAATAGAATGGCAGAGAATTATGTAAATGGTGAGAGATTGGGAAATGTTGACATACAAAGGAATCTGGGTGTCCTTGTACACCAGTCACTGAAAAGAAGCATGCAGGTGAGGCAAGCAATTAAGAAGGCAAATGGCATGTTGGCCTTAATTGCAGAGTATAAGACCAAGGATGTCTTGCTGCAGCTGTTCAGGGTCTTGGTGAGACCACACCTGGAGTATTGTGTGCAGTTTTTATCTCTTTACTGAAGAAAGAATATACTTACCATGGAGGGAGTTCAGCGAACGGTCACCAGACTGATTCCTGGGGTGACAGGATTGCAGTATGAGAAATTGGGTCGACTGTAATAATAATAATCACTTATTGTCACAAGTAGGCTTCAATGAAGTTACTGTGAAAAGCCCCTTGTCGCCACATTCCGGCGCCTGTTCGGGGAGGCCGATACGGGAATTTAACCCGCGTTGCTGGCATTGTTCTGCATTACAAACCAGCTGCTTAGCCCACTGTGCTAAACCAGCCCCTACATTGTATTCACTGGAGTTTGGAAGATTGAGGGAGAATCTCATTATCACATACAAAATTCTGAGAAGAGCTGGACGCACTGCATGTAAGAATGTTGTTTCCTCTGGCTGAGGGGGGTCGAGAACAAGAGGTCACAGTCTCAGGACATGAGGTAGGCCTTTTAGGGCTGGGGATGAGGAAAAGCTTCTTCATTCAGAGGGTGGTGAACCTATGGAATTCTGTACCACAGAAGCTGTGGAGGCCTAGTCATTGAATATATTTAAGAAGGAAATAGACAGATTTCTGGATTCTAAAGGTGTCAAGGGGTATGGGGCGAGTGCAGGAGTATGACACTGAGATAGAAGGCCAGCCTTAATCAAATTGAATGGGGGAGTAGGCTCATTACAGTAACTTAATTTGAAGCCTACTTGTGACAATAAGCGATTTTCATTTCATTTCATTTCAAAGGGCTGAATTTCCTACTCCTATTTTCTGTTTCTATGTGTATGCAAATGAGGAAAGCACAGCCAAGTGGCCTGCTACAGCAAGCCTTTGTCTTCAGACTGGCATGACACCCCAACGCAGGTCAGGCAGTCCATCTTCAGACCCTAGTGTTGGAAAAAATCCAGGATCAGAAAACCACCTCTGGTAAGAAGCCCGAAAAGTGTTGGATCACAATCAACGGGAGGGCAGAAAATCTCCATCAAGGGTTTTGTTAATACTCCCGATTGCCCATCCTAAGTCACACAAAACCCCTACTGCCTACACAAAACAAAGAACCCACAACCCCAAACATCACAGAATCTATTTCCTACCTCATCCAAGACAGCAAATCGCTTGGTCCTCTGTCTCTGACGCAATAATACAAGACCAGCAATGATGTCAGAGGGCACAATGTCCAAGTCTCGGAAGAACTCAGCAAAAAGAAAAGCAACTTCAGAATAGGCATCCTGTGAAAAAGAAACACAGCTGATAGTAGAAAAATAAAAATCCTAAGTCAGTTAGGTATGATAAAGGAGCACAGCATTCATGTAAAAATGCACAGATGCTTATTTAGTAGGGGAAGAAGAAACATCACACCTGGTGTAAACCATTTTTATCACAATGACATCACTCTTAATTGGATGCAACCATGTCTCATTTTTAAAAAATAAATCGACTTTAGGATTGCAAATCTCAGGTCCATATACAGTTAATTCATGGCAGCTCTCTTGCATGAGGGTTAATAGCTCTAATGGAGGACTCTCAAATGGAGTCACTATCATGGATGTCAGAATAGCTTCACCTTGATGTAGTTGGTGTGTGTGTGTGCACGTACAAATATATATTATATATATATATATATATATATATTAGTGTAGATGCTATATACACACACACATATACAGAAAGCATATATTATATAGGATATTGTGCGCATGCCCAATAAAAAGGCCACGTTTATCTCTCATCCAGAAGACATCTCTTGCCGGTGTAGTACTCCTTCAATAACACCGGATTATTAGCCTAGATTAAGTTCTCGGGTCTCTCGAAGAAGGCTTGAAATCACAATTTTTAGGACTCAGGGGTGCAATTCTCCCATCGGGAGTCTAAGTGCCGACGCCGGAGTGAAAACCGGAGTGTTTCACTCAGGCGTCGGAGCCCGCTCCCAGCCTCCTATTCTCCCACCCCGGGGGGGGGGGGGGGCTAGGAGCGGCGTCGCATCATTTAAGCCGCCGGGCCTTGGCGCCGCATAAAAGCGGTGCCGCATAAGTGACGTCACCCGTGCATGCGCGGTTGCCGTCCTCCCCGAGGCCGCCCCGCAAGAAGATGTCGGATGGATCTTGCGGGGCGGCGGTGGAAAGGAGGTCCTCCTTCAGAGAGGCCGGCCCGCCGATCGGTGGGCACCGATCGCGGGCCAGACCCCATTTGAGCCCCCCCCCGGTGCAGGAACCTCCCTCCTCTCCACAGGCCATCCCCCCAGCGTTCCCGCGCTGTTCCCCCGGCAGCGACCAGGTGTGGATGGCGCCGGCGGGAACCCGTCGTGTTGGGCAGGCGGCTCGGCCCATCCGGGCTGGAGAATCGCCGCTCGCCCGTTGCAAATGGCGAGCGGCGATTATTCGAGCGGCCAGCCGTGATTCTCGCCACGCCAGTTTGGGGGGGGAGAATTGCGTGCGGGTGTCGGAGCGGCGTGGCGGGACACGCGCGACACCCCGGCGATTCCCCCACCCGGCGTGGGGGTGGGGGGGGGAGAATTCCGCCCCAGATGTAAGAATGCCACCACTGAATTGAGGTTGACACCTGATAGTGTTTTGTTTTCTAGTGAGAGTAAACAGTACAAATCTCACAGCTGGGGTGCAAAGATTAACAGAGAGAAGCAAAATTGGTAAAATGAAAGAAATGGAAAAATAAATATTTGGTAAGCAAGATGCAAGAAATAAGAGGCACAAGAAATAATAACATTGCTGTTTGGCTCAATCAGCTCATTTGACAAATTAAACTTTTCACTTTTGTTGTGAACAATGTATAAATTTAAGTTGAATTGATATATTGTTTATATATATAAATATATATATTATATGTCCATGTCTGTTAAGAAAGGTTTTGTTTGTGAACATTTGTGCCTGGGTGTCTGGTTGGATTTGTGGCTAGAAGTCTTTCGGTCTTTTGGGTTTGTTTGTTTCTATATTTTTTTTTTAATGAAATTTTACAATGCCGGAAGTAAAAGAGATGGGTTAACAGGGGTTGAATGTCAGTGATTTTGTAAGTAAAACACAAAGTAGAAATGCTTTACTGTTCTTAGTGACAGCGATCCAGTGGCAGACACAGAAAAAGTAGAGATTTGAGAGACGATTTGTGGGTCAGAGAGAGATGGGGATTTGTCAGCTCTTGGAGGAGAAAAAGCTTGTGAGTCAGAAGTGAACCGAATAATCAGTTATAATGGCACCACATTAGCTGTCCTCCAGTATCTCTCCTGTGGCCAGAGAAAATTTGAACATTTTTGCCTGAGCTGCTACAATCTCCTCCTTTGCCTCCCACAGCTATCTGGGATATATCTCATCTGGTCGCAGGGATTTGTCCAATTTTAGGCCCATTAAAACTGTTAATGCCTCCTGCATCTCAATGTTAAGTCATTCAAGTAATTACAATGCGGCTCCCTGATTTCTATACCTACATCATCCTTCTCAGTAGTGTACACAGATGCAAAGTACTCATTTAAAACCTCACCTATCTTCTGGTTCCACACACAAATTGCCACATTGGTCCCTAATGTGCCCTACCCTTACCCTGGTGAACCTCCTGCCCTTAATATACTTATAAAACACCTTCGGATTTTCCTTTATTTTACCCACCAGTGCTTTTTCAGGGGGTTCTTAAGTAACCCCCTGCACTTTTTATATTCCTCTAGGGCCTCCGCTGTTTTGAGCCCTCAGTATCTGCTGTAAGCCTCTCTTTTTCTCCTTATCTAACCCTGGATACCCCTTGACATCCATGATTCTCTGAACTTATTGCTCCCACCCTTCACTATCATAGGAACATGTTGGCTCTGTACTCTCTCCATTTCCTTTTTGAATGAATCCCATGGCTCTGATGTAGATTCTCCTACAAGCAGCTGCTTCCAGTTAACTTTATACAGATCCTGTCATATTTTATTAAAATTGGCCCTCCCCCAGTTCAGAATCTTAATTTCCAGTCTATCTTTGTCCCTTTATATAACTACCTTAAATTCTGCTGACTTATGGCCATTGTTTCCAAAATAATAATAATAATCTCTACTGTCACAAGTAGGCTTCCATTAACACTGCAATGAAGTTACTGTGAAAATCTCCTAGTCGCCACACTCCAGTGCCTGTTCGGGTACACAGAGGGAGAATTCAGAATGTCCAATTCACCGAACAAGCACGTCTTTCGGGAGTTGTGTGAGGAAACCGGAGCACCCAGAGGAAACCACGCAGACACGGGGGAACGTGCAGACTCCACACAGACAGTGACCCAAGCCGGGAATAGAACCTGGGACCCTGGCGCTGTGAAGCAGCAGTGCAAACCACTGTGCTACCATGCCGCCCATTTGCTCCCCAACTGAAACTTCAACTACTTGCTTGGCTTCATTCTCTAACAGTAGATCCAGCACTGTCCCCTCCCTGGTAGGACTTTCAATGTTTTAGCATAAAAAGTTGTCCAGGATGCATTTTAAGAATTCTTCAGGCGCTAAATATTTCACACTTTGACTGTCCCAGTTAATACTGGGGAAATTGAAATCGCCTACTATTATTACCTGATTTTTCTTACAATTCTCAGAGATTTGCCTACATAACAGTCCTTCTATCTCTCCCTGACTGTTTGGGGGCCTATAATACACTCCCAGCAATGTGATCACCCCTCTTTTTGTTACTAAGTTCGACGCATATGGCTTCATTTGAGGAACCTACTGAGATGTCATCCCTGAGTACTGTCATGGTTCTCCCTAATCAGTAATGCAATTCCTCTTCCTCGTTTACTTGTTCCCTCTTTCACACCTGAAACCTTTATACCCTGGGACGTTCAACTGCTAGTCCTACTCTTCTTTCAATCAAGTTTCTGTGATTGCAATAATGTCATTATTCCATGTGCTGATCGACATTGAGTTCATGAATCTTACCCATCAGGCTCCTTGCATTAAAATAAATGCAGTGCCGTAGAACTTGAAAAAAATGTCAGACAATGCATTGGTGGAAAATATAAAAACAAATTATTGTTTATAGAAAGGTCTGGGAAATGGGTGGCATGTGGCGCAGTGGTTAGCACTGGGACTACGGCGCTGAGGACCCGGGTTCAAATTTCGTCCCTGGGTCACTGTCCGAGTGGAGTTTGCACATTCTCCCCGTGTCTGCGTGGGTTTCACCCCCACAACCCAAAAATGTGCAGCTTAGGTGGATTAGCCACGCTAAATTGCCCCTTAATTAGTAAAAGAAAATTATTGCGTACTCCAAATTTAAAAGAAAAAGAAAGGTCTGGCATAATATGAGTGAATTCTCACTCTTTGTGAAGGTAATTTAGCAATATGAGATTCTGCACAATCCTCAACCCTCAAAAAAATGTCTGAACGTTCAAGTTCTCATGTCTATGTGGAATTGCATCACACCAGCTGTGGATAGGTGTAATGCAAAAGAATGGGCACTGATCTCATATTTTATGGAATGTGACATAATTTCACTTAATGTGAATGCATAGCAATGTGGCTAATAGTCTGTTGCTTTGGTCTACATTTTGAAGAACTGGTAACAGGTGTATTTATCTTTTTATTCTTTCACCGCACATGGGTGTCACTGGCTAGGAAAAAGTGTTTATTATCCATCCCGAATTACCCTCAAGTGGGTGGTGGTGAGCCGCCTTCTCGAACTGCTGCAGTCAATGTGGTTTTGGTATATCCACAGAGTTGTTCAGGGGCGAGTTCCACTGAAGGATCGGCAGTAAAGTTCCAAGTCAGGATGGTGTGTGGGTTGGAGGGGAACCTGCAATTGGTGGTGCTTCCATATATCTGTTGCCCTTACCTTTCTAGGTGGTAGAGGTTGCAGGTTTGAAGGTGCTGTTGAAGAAGTTTTGGTGAGTTTCAACATTTAACACTACTATTTCAACGGTTTCACATTTAATATAGGATTTTTTTTTAAAGTTCCAATACTGTTGCATAATTGCATATTACAAAATCCTTTACATACTATAGTTTCAGTTACATTTTTCTAACTGTTATAAATGCTGCCAGAAACCATGTTAATCACCACCTCTCCAGCAGTCTGCATCTAATTGGCTCTCTACTGTTTCCATGACAAGCACACAGCCACAGCTTCATTTTATTACTCACAACAAATGCTATTTTGGGATTTTAATTATAGGAGTGGAAATTATTTGGAAAAGCACACCTGTTCCTGGGGCAACTAACCAGAAAGCAATCAATTTGTCCTAATTAAATTTTACCTGTCTCAGTTGAACTCATGTAAAATTTTATAACATGAAAAAAAATTGTCCTTGTATGCCATAACGCACAGCATGAAGGTTACATAATTTAGCTCCTGTTTTGCCATGAACAACACGGTCTGAATAATGAGGTTCTCATCTGTTTGGCTTATTGAAAGGCATCAATACATCCAGACTTATTTTCCATTTTTATTTTTCTCATCTTTTTACCTGAAGGTCAATTTTTGCGTGACAGATTGTTATTGCATTAAAACATTCTTCAACCATGTCAGGAGCAAACAATGGATGCAGAGAGGTTGGCACATTAAAGTCTGACAGTGGGGAAGTGATGTCTGAAGTTAGAGACAGAAACAAAATCCTGCCCATTAACTGTCTCACTGTTTTTTTAAAGGATAAAATTGTACCTGCCTCTGACAGCTTGTTCCAGATGCTCACCACCCTGTGTGTGAAGAAATTTCCCCTCTGGTCTCTTTTGTATCTCTCCCCTCTCACCTTAAACCAATGCCCTGTAGTTCTAGACTCCTCCACCTTTGGGAAAAGATGTTTATCTATGCCCCTCATTATGTTATAGATCTCTATAAGATCACCTCTAAACCTCCCACGCTCCAGTCGTGTGTCATCTGCAAACTTACTAACCATGCCTCCTACATTCTCATCCAAATCATTAGTATATTTAACAAATAACAGCACCGATCACTGAGGCACACAGCGAGCCACAGGCCTCCAGTTTGAAAAACAACCCTCCACAACCACCCTTTGGCTTCAGTCGCCAAGCCAATTTTGTATCCAATTGTCTACCTCACCCTGGATTCCGTGAGATTTAACCTACCATGCGGTACCTTGTCAAAGGCCTTGCTAAAGTCCATGTAGACAACGATGACTGCATTGCCATCATCTACCTTCTTGGTTACCCCTTCAAAAAACTCAATCAAATTGGTGAGACATGACTTTCCCCTTACAAAGCCATGCTGACTTTCCCTAATTAGCCCTTGCCTGTCTAAATGCCTGTAGATCCTGTCCCTCAGAATACCTTCGAACTCTTAACAATTTACCCACTACAGAAGTAAGGCTAACCAGTCTGTAGTTCCCAGGTTTATCCCCACAGCCCTTCTTAAACAAGTGCACAACATTTGCTACCCTCCAATCTTCAGGCATCTCGCCTGTGGCTGTCGATGATTCAAATATCTCTGCTAGGGGGTCAGCAATTTCCTCCCTAGCCTCCCACAACGTCCTGGGATACATTTCTTCAGGTCACGGAGATTTATCTATCTTGATGCGCTTTAATACCTCTAGCACCTCCTTCTCTGTAACACGTACACTCCTCAAGACATCACTTTTATTCCCCCAATTTCCTGCCTTTTCAACAGTAAATACTGACGAGAAATATTCATTTAGGACCTCTCCCATCCCTTCTGGATCTGCACATAGATGACCTTGTTTATCCTTAAGAGGTCCTACCCTCTCCCTAGTCACCCTTTTACCCTATGTATCTGTAAAAGCTCTTTGGATTTTTCTTTGCCTTATCTGCCAAAACAATTTCATGTCCTCTTTTTGCCCTCCTGTAACGCTGTTAAATTTTTGTTGAACCATAGACACATATGAAACTATCAGCCAGAAGGTGCAGAACAGCTCAAGAGCCAGGGTAAATATCTTCTCACTGATTTTGTTGCAAATGGATTGAGATCTCAATCAAGCTGGATGATTTCAAAAGCATTCTCTCTTTGACTCAATTATGGAAAGGTCTGCCTGTCAGAAAGGCCTGAGAGCAACAATGAAAGATAGAATGGGCTGCAAGGAAGATTTGACACAGTACAGCCTTCCCGTCCAAAAAACAGCAGCTGGAGGCTATGAACCACAAGCTACAGGAAGAAATTGTGGCACTGTCAAAAATAGGTGAGATACAACTGTTATTTTAATGACACGTAGTACATCTCTTTCTGTGACCAATGAAGCTGTCTAATCAGGACCAGATGATAAAGTTAATTTAATTTGTGCAATGACCTCCCAAGTCCGATATATAAATGAGGCAAATTATTTTTCATCATCTTGCTAGGCAAGGTGATGCGTACCAGCCTAGAATGGACCCCCATTCTAGGGGGCCTGCACCCCCAAGGCAAGCTCCCCATCTGGAGCATAAAGAAGCCAGTTAGCAGTTGTACTTTGCAATTGATGGCAGAGGAATAATTCTTAGAATTAATTTTCAAAACTATTGATAATTATGCCGGTTTCAGCAAAAAGTGATGGATCATTATGATGGTAGGTGCAGTGTTAAACTTTCCTCCAGAACCAGAGAGTGCGGATTTTCCACATGTTATAACCCGATGGAGGCCACGGGGTCTGCAACATCAGAGTCTCCCTGGCCTCACTTGAATATGATCTATCCCGATGAGAGGGTGGAGGTACACTCCTAAGCAAAGGATCCATGGGACATAATTAGCCTGGCCCAAGTGTGGGCCGGGTGCGGGAGACCCTTCGGGGAGTAGGAATTGTATTGAGTAGGGAAAATAAATATTGAGTTTTTCTAACATTAATCGCTTCCATGCGGTCACTCACCAGGAACTTTAGACAGGCAGCGAGGCTGGGATTGGCCAGGCTGGCCTTGGTCCCGACTCCACGTGGATTTTGCGGGACCTTTCCAAGGAGCCAAGTAATTACTCATTGTAGATGCCGATTCGAAGGATGGGAGTCCACCGCATGTGCACGATGACGTCGCGGGCTATGATTGAGAAGCTCCGACAAACATTCAGCACCCATAGGCTTCACGGGGAGGTAGTGTCAGACATGGCATAGCTTTCACGAGCGAGGAATTCTGCGCTTTCATGAAGATGAACAGGTCCGCCATGTACGGACAGCACCTTACCACCCCATCTTCTAATCGATTGGCCGAACGGGTGGTACAGACTTTTAAGTTCGACACGCGGAAGCAGACATCCGGTTCCCCAGAACCCAGTCTGGCCAATTTCCTCTTCTATCACTGCACCGCACCTCACGCCACTACCAGGGTAGTACCTTCGGAGTTCTTAATGGGCTGCCAGCTGTACATGTGGTTGAGCCTCATCATGCTGGACATTGGAGAGAATGTCTGTGAACAGCAGGAACACTCCGAAGCACGTTGAGAAAGTTCTCCACGGATGATGCACTCAGTGGCCATTGGGTGCTTCTCCCACAATCTAGACCACAGTGAAAATTGCGCAACTGATCGTTCTGTGACCCCTCCCAACACCCATCTGCGACCCGCACTTTGAAAAACCCTGGTCTAAAGTACTGTCTTGAGTTGCAATCTCCTCTGGAGGTGTGGATTCAAATCCTATTTCTGACATTTGGTATTTTTCAGATTTGAGAGGCCAAATGATCTTTTTCAGCTACCATTTCTTATTGTTCTGAGTTCTTCACAAAAAAAAGGTGATCAATTCAGGTAACAGTCTCCCAGGTATGGGTCAAATGGTCTCTTTCAGTGATATATGTCACAGGGTTGCAAGCGTGGCTTTCATGCCTGTCCACACCATCTACAAGGCACAAATCAGGAGTGTGATGGAATACTCTCCCATTTGCCCAGATGGGTGCAGTTCCAACAACACTCAAAATGCTCGACACCATCCAGGACAAAGCAGCCTGCAGGATTGGCACCCCATCCACAAATATTCACATCCTCCACCACAAAAGCAGAGGCAGCATCATTGCCACCTACAAGACACACTGCAGGAATCACCAAGACTCCTCAGACAGCATTTTCCAAACCCACGACCACTACCATCTGGAAGGTCAAGGGCAGCAGATACATGAGAATACCACATGAAAGATCCCCTCCAAGCCATTCACTAGCCTGACTTGGAAATATACCACTGTTCCTTCACTGCCACTGGGACAAAATCCTAGAATTCCCTCCCGAAGAGCACTTGGGTATACCTACTCTGCATGGGCTGCAGAGGTGCAAGTAGGCAGCTCACCACGTCCTCCAGGGCAATTAGGGATGGGCAATAAATGCTAGCCATCCAGTGACACTCATATCCCATGAATGAATATGAAAAAATGTACCCTAAATAGAATCAAAACAGTACAACTTGACACAGGATATGTTTCACAGCATAATTTGACCATTATCTGACTAACCCATTAAAGTCCTAGATATATTAACAAGGGGCAAGATGGGGGTTCCCACTGATCAGAAACTGAACTGGACTAGCCACATTAATACTGTGGCTACCAGGGCAGGTCAAAGGCTAGGAATCCTACGGCGAGTAACTCACTTCCTGACCCCACCCCCACCCCCAAAAAGCCTGTCCACCATCTACAAGGCACAAATCAGGAGTGCAATGGAATACCCTCCACTTGCCTGGTTGAACGCAGCTCCAACAACACTCAAGAAGCTTGACACCATGCAGAACAAAGCAGCCCGCTTGATTGCTCCTCCTCCCACAAACATTCAAATCCTCCACCACCGACGAACAGTGGCAGGGTGTGTACCATTTACAAGATGCACTGCAGTAACTCACCAAGGTTCCTTAGACAGCACCTTCCAAACCCATGACCACTACCATATAGAAGGACAACAGCAGGAGATACCTGGGAACCCCATCACCTGGGAGATTCCCTTCCAAGTCACTCACCATCCTGACTTGGAAATACATTGCCGTTCCTTCACTGTTTCTGGGGCAAAATCCTGTAACTCTCTCCCTAACAGCACAGTGGGTGTACCTACACCTCGAGGACTGCAGCAGTTCAAGAAGGCAACTCACCACCACCTTCTGAAGGGCAACTTGGAATGGGCAATAAGTGCTGGCCTAACCAGCCGACACCCACATCCCGTAAATGAATAAAACAACCAAATGTCTGCTATTTTTAAAATTCAGATTGTTCGTTAACTGCACATCAAGTTGATGTGGTTATTTTAACTATCGAAAAGAAACCCCAACTGGGAAAACTAAGATACTTACCGTCTGTGTGTCCTGTGTACGGGTACAACAAAGAAAAAATTTCAATCTCCGGCTCCAGCTACTGGCCTGTTCTTCCTCCAAGCGATGGCTGGATCAAAAAAATATGCATTTATAGCCTTAAAAGATAGTTGACAAAGTTTAATACACTAAGACTAAGATGCAAGGCTAATACACTAAGAGATCAGTTTTAAAGATGCCTTCCCATGCTTATCCAACTTCAAAATCTGAATAACTGAAAGATATAATAAGTGTCTGAAGAGAATCCTGAACTTCTTGCATCAGTCACAACTCCCAATGGTTCAAGCAAACCCCGCTCCACAGCTCCAGATATGATATTCTCAAGGGCACACACTGGAGCAGGTGGTCTGGACTTAAATGTTAACTATTTGCAAAACCTCTCCCAGGCTCATTATGTTTTGGTTTGGCTGGCAATCTTTCTCCTACGCTTCTCCTCTGCTCTCCTGAAGACATCAACCCTTCCAGCTTACAGATGCACAAATGTTAGTGTCTCCCCAAGAGGGTATTCTTTACATATCAGCACAAATGGGGAGTGTTAAAGTTGTTCCATACTGTCGGACATTGGGCTTAAACCTGAGCCTATTGTCATAGACATCCAGCTGTAGCATCCTAAAAGCTGTTCCAACTGATAACAGCTATAGACCAGGATTGAAGATGAGACTTTTAGATTTGACCAGCTCCTTATAAACCATGCCAAACACATAATATATCCATTAAACAACTGATTGAAGAATATTAGCCTGTCATAATGGAATTTTTTTCATTAAATGCTTCAAACAAAGCACAGCAAAATCCAATTTTTAATGAGCAATTGCTATAGATAGAATGAAGCCAAGGTGACTACCTAAATTCAATCTAAATGGAAAAATAGCTGTCAGGCTTGAGCATTTAATCCATAATGGAACAAATCTCTGTTACCTGTTAAAAATATATGAGCGACTTTCAAGCTGTCTATAAGAATACAAAACAATATTTAAGGATATCAAATATGTGGAAACAATTGCAAAGTAGATATCTGATCAAGGGGCTAAAGTAGCATCATAAATCTCATGGGTAAAGCACATGGGGGTTGCTGATTGAGTGAAGTGCATTACTGCCTTATAATTATAGAATCCCCACAGTGCAGAAGGAGGCCACTCGGCCTATCAAGTCTTCGATACATAGAAGATAGGAGCAGGAGGAGGCCTTTTGGCCCTTCAAGCCTGCTCCGCCATTAATCACGATCATGGCTGATCATCCAGCTCAATAGCCAAATCCTGCTTAGAACATAGAACATTATAGCGCAGTACAGTCCCTTTGGCCCTCAATGTTGCGCCGACCTGTGAAACCACTCTAAAGCCCATCTACACTATTCCCTTATCGTCCAGATGTCTATCCAATGACCATTTGAATGCCCTTAGTGTTGGCGAGTCCATTACTGTTGCAGGCAGGGCATTCCACACCCTTACTACTCTCTGAGTAAAGAACCTACCCCTGACATCTGTCTTATATCTATCTCCCCTCAACTTAAAGCTATGTCCCCTCGTGCTAGACATCACCATCCGAGGAAAAAGGCTCTCACTGTCCACACTATCCAATCCTCTGATCATCTTGTATGCCTCAATTAAGTCACCTCTTAACCTTCTTCTCTCTAACGAAAACAGCCTCAAGTCCCTCAGCCTTTCCTCATAAGATCTTCCCTCCATACCAGGCAACATTCTGGTAAATCTCCTCTGCACCCTTTCCAATGCTTCCACATCCTTCCTATAATGCGGCGACCAGAATTGCACGCAATACTCCAGAGTTTTGTACAGCTGCAACATGACATCATGGCTCCGAAACTCAATCCCTCTACCAATAAAAGCTAACACACCGTACGCCTTCTTAACAACCTTCTCAACCTGAGTGGCAACTTTCAGGGATCTATGTACATGGACACCGAGATCTCTCTGCTCATCCACACTGCCAAGAATCTTACCATTAGCCCAGTACTCTGTCTTCCTGTTATTCCTTCCAAAATGAATCACCTCACACTTTTCTGCATTAAACTCCATTTGCCACCTCTCAGCCCAGCGTTGCAGCTTATCTATGTACCTCTGTAAATTGTAACATCCTTCCGCACTGTCCACAACTCCACCGACTTTAGTGTCATCTGAAAATTTACTCACCCATCCTTCTACGCCCTCCTCCAGGTCATTTATAAAAATGACAAACAGAGTGGCCCCAAAACAGATCCTTGTGGTACACCACTAGTAACTGGACTCCAATCCTCAGACTGTGACCCCTGGTTCTAGACACACCCATCATCGGGAGCATCTTCCCTGTATCTTTTCCTGAATAATGGGATCTTGTTATTAAATTGCAACAGTTTAAGGGGGAAATTTATTAAAGGTAATACTTAAGAGTGCTGTAGCTGTGTGGGGCATTTATGTTGGTAGTTGATAAAAATGCTTACTGTGTGTGTTTATAAAAATGTTATCTAAATTTGTAGAATAAAGTTTTTGATTAAAAGTGCTTACGGCCTCTTTTGAATAACACCTGAAAGGCAAGCCCTTGTGCTCATCGTAACCAAAATAAATAAACAGTTTTAGGTCAGGTGAACTCCATGATATACTTTGGAGTTTTCTAAACGCTAGCCCATAACACCTGTCTAGTCATTTTAGAACATTATAAGTCGCAATGAGATCCCTCCTCATTCTTCTGAACTTCAGCGAGAACAATCCTATCCTAGTCAATTTCTCCCCATATGACAGTTCCACCATCCCTGGAATCAGTCTGGTAAATCTTTGCTGCACTCCCTCGAGAGCAAGAACATCTTACTCAGAAAAGGAGACCAAAACCGCACACAATATTCCAGGCATGGCCTCACAAAGACCCTGTATAATTGCAATAACACATCCCTGCTCCTGTACTCGAAACCTCTCGCAATGAAGGCCAACATACCATTAGCCTTCCTTACCGCCTGCGGCACCTGCATGCTTCAGCAACTGGTGCACAAGGGCACCCAGGTCCCTCTGCACACTCCCCTCTCCCAATTTACAACCATTCAGGTAGTAATGTGCCTTCCTGTTTTTGCTTCCAAAGAGGAGACAGAGAGCACAGAGTTTCACTCTATGCAGATGACCTGCTCCTGTACACCTCAAAGCCACAGGAAGGACTGAAAGCAATCATGTAGATCCTAAGAGAGTTCGGAACTTTCCCTAGAGTTCTAAAGGAGATAGCTTAAGAAATAGTGGAGGTGTTAGTTATGATCTTTCAAAAGTCACTGGAGTCAGGGAAAGTCCCAGAGGATTGGAAAATCGCTGTTGTAACCCCCCTGTTCAAGAAGGGAAGAAGGAAAAAGATGGAAAATTATAGGCCAATTAGCCTAACCTCGGTTGTTGGCAAGATTCTAGAATCCATTGTTAAGGATGAGATTTCTAAATTCTTGGAAGTGCAGGGTCGGATTAGGACAAGTCAACATGGATTTAGTAAGGGGAGGTCGTGCCTGACAAACCTGTTAGAGGTCTTTGAAGAGATAACAAATAGGTTAGACCAAGGAGAGCCAATGGATGTTATCTATCTTGACTTCCAAAAGGCCTTTGATAAGGTGCCTCACGGGAGACTGCTGAGTAAAATAAGGGCCCATTGTATTCGAGGCAAGGTACTAACATGGATTGACGATTGGCTGTCAGGCAAAAGGCAGAGAGGAGTTTTGGGGCCACAGCTGTTCTCTTTATATATTAACGATCTAGATGACGGGACTGGGGGCATTCTGGCTAAGTTTGCCGATGATACAAAGATCGGTGGAGGGGCAGGTAGTATTGAGGAGGTGGGGAGGCTGCAGAAAGATTTAGACAGTTCAGGAGAGTGGTCCAAGAAATGGCTGATGAAATTCAACGTGGGCAAGTGCGAGGTCTTGCACTTTGGAAAAAAGAATAGAGGCATGGACTATTTTCTAAACGGTGACAAAATTCATAATACTGAAGTGCAAAGGGACTTGGGAGTCCTAGTCCAGGATTCTCTGAAGGTAAACTTGCAGGTTGAGTCCGTAATTAAGAAAGCAAATGCAATGTTGTCATTTATCTCAAGAGGCTTGGACTATAAAAGCAGGGATGTACTTCTGAAGCTTTATAAAGCATTAGTTAGGCCCCATTTAGAATACTGTGAACAATTGTGGGCCCCACACCTCAGGAGGGACATACTGGCACTGGAGCGGGTCCAGCGAAGATTCACACGGATGATCCCATGAATGGTAGGCCTAACATACGATGAACGTCTGAGGATCCTGGGGTTATATTAATTGGAGTTTAGGAGGTTGAGGGGAGATCTAATAGAAACTTACAAGATAATGAATGGCTTAGATAGGGTGGACGTAGGGAAGTTGTTTCCATTAGCAGGGGAGACTAGGACCCGGAGGCACAGCCTTAGAATAAAAGGGAGTCACTTTAGAACAGAGATGAGGAGAAATTTCTTCAGCCAGAGAGTGGTGGGTCTGTGGAATTCATTGCCACAGAGGGCGGTGGAGGCCGGGACGTTGAGTGTCTTTAAGACAGAAGTTGATAAATTCTTGATTTCTTGAGGAATTAAGGGCTATGGAGAGAGAGCGGGTAAATGGAGTTGAAATCAGCCATGATTGAATGGTGGAGTGGACTCGATGGGCCGAATAGCCTTACTTCTACTCCTACATCTTATGGTCTTATGGCCCTAATCTGCGGCAACCACAAATTTCCCCCAGCTATGCTAGACACCAACTTTAGGAAATGGAGACAGGACGAGACGGGACGGACAGTTAGGGACTTTTCAGCAGGGCACAGACTGGCGACTCTGGATGAACTGACGGAGGATTGGGAACTGCCGACACGACAGGAAATGAGACACCTGCAAATAAAGCACTTCTTCCAAAAAAAGAGACAGTAGGGTACCCCGGCCCCCGGAGACAACACGATTAGAGGACAGACTCCAGTAGTGGTCCATACATTTTCCCACAGAATCCCCTTTCTTTACCGTCTGTATTTATCAAAAGAGCTCTTTCCTGTGTCTTCGAGCAGGAGCTGCCCTGTCTCCGACCACTCACACCATGGCCGCCACTGGAAGTCCTCTCTATCATGGCAAATTTAGTGGTCTTGCCTGCCATGATTCCCTCCTCTGGTGGAAATGGAAGGTTCTGCATAGTATTCCAGGTATAGCCTGATCCAGACTCTGTACAACGGGAGTATAACTTTTGAATTGAGATAAACTACGACATTCCTTTTCCTTTTTCATTACTTGTTATTCATGTGCATTAGCTTTTAAACTTGTCTGCCAGAACACTTACATCTATTTGTTCCTTCACAGATCCTAGTCTCTCATTATTACTAAAACATTTCCAGTAAGTTAAATTGCTGTGTTTAAATAGCAGACAGAGAAATCATGTGTCAAGCATTCACCTGATACCATTGCGAACAGTAATTTTTCGTCTCATCATATATCTGAAAATTTCAACTGGTTGATCAGCATCTAAATGTTCGTATCCATGTGTGACCATTCATGAGAACTAGGGTGTCTTACGGTTTAGTTTCAAAGGAATAAGCTCAAGCTTATCCCTTCTGAGGATAATTAAAAATAAAACTAATTAAAATTGCTAAATTGGTTTATCCGCAATTCATGTAATTGTGTGCCTGCTTCAGAGTTGCCATGCAATCAAGGACTGGACTGGCTCTGATTTGTCAGTCTGTTTTGTCTTGTGAAATTAGAATGTAAAACTATTCAGATTTAGTGGGTACGTGGGAGAATAGATTACTGTTTGTAAATCAGCATGATATATCTGTGGTTAGATTTCCTGAATCCCATAATGGTGTATTGAAGTCCTTAAAAAGTCCTATATTTTCATACATGTGATCCCTCTATGAGAAATCATTTTTAACTTAAAAGATAGAGCGCAAGAAAACATATCAAATAAAATATCCAAAACTGAACTCATCTGAAGATGCAGGCTCCTTCAGAGGATATATTTATTGCGTTCAGTGCTTGCCTTTCCCTTCAATAAATTCTAAATTTACCAGTGCTGCAAACCGTTGTTTCGTATACTTTAGATTTTCACCTGTGAATTCGAAACTAATTATGTAAGGTAAACCTGCACCCTAAATTCTGATAAGTCTATGACCTACTACACTGTTAGCTTAATTCATGAAGGTGAGTCGGGGGTGGGGGGGGGGGGGGGTGTAGATGTTTGTGTGGCGGGGGAGCGGAGTTCAATAAAATTGTTACCCAGAAGCTAAAAAATGGTTTTTCTGGGTAACTATTGCTGTAAGACATTCGGAAGCATCTGATATTTGGGATTTAAATCGCACTTCAGATGATTCCCTGTGCAGATCAATTGCCCATCAGAAGTTTCAACTTACCTGGAAACGCTGCAGTGGGGGAGTGGGGGGGGGGGGGGGGGGGGGCTGCATTTCAAAAGTATCTCCAACTGAAAGAATTCCCCTGATGACAGTGGAATTTTACATAACATTCTCAGGGGCGCTGCGCCCTTGCTGTTAAGGGTGTTTAATGAGGCTAGGGAGCGAGGGGTACTTCCCCCAACCATGTCACAGGCCTCGATCTCCCTTATCCTGAAGCGGGAGAAAGATCCGGAAAAATGAGGTTCATAGACCAATCTCCCTTGTGAATGTGGATGCCAAATTGCTGGCCAAGATCTTGGCTTTGTGAATAGAGGATTGTGTGCCAGGGGTGATAGGGGAGGACCAGACGGGATTTGTAGAAGGGAGGCAGTTAACGGCCAACGTCAGAAAGCTTTTAATAGTGATTATGATGCCCTCCGAGGTGGTGGGTCGCCATGAGAAGGCGTTTGATCGGGTGGAGTGGGAGTATCTGTGGGAAGTCCTGGAGTAGTTTGGGTTTGGGCAGGGTTTTGTGGACTGGGTCCGGTTGCTGTACCAGGCATCGGTGGCGAGCGTGCTGATGAACCGAGTGAGTTTGGATTATTTCAGGCTGCACCGGGGGACGAGGCAGGGATGTCCACTCTCCCCACTGCTGTTTGCCTTGGCTCAGACTGTCGAAGAACTGGCAGGGGATATTCGGGGGTGGGGGGAGCTCAGAGTCTCGCTATACGCGGTCAAACCTATTCCAGTATAAATATGGGTAATAGTGAGGTCTTTGCAATCCGGGCCAGGGGGCAGGAGAGGGCATTGGGGGGGGATGCCATTCAAGATGGTAGGAGGGCGTTTACGGTATTTGGGAATCCAGGTGGCGCGGGGGTGGGAGCCGCTACACAAGCTGAATTTGGCTCGGTTAGTGGAGCAAATGAAGGAGGACTTTCGGAGGTGGGATATGCTCCCATTGTCACTGGCGGGGAGGGTGCAGACCGTAAAGATGACAGTTCTCCTGAGATTTTTGTTCATATTCCAGTGTCTCCCTATTTTTAATCCAAAAGCCTATTTTAAGAGGGTGAATGCAGTGATCTCTGGGTTTGTGTGGGCGGGTAAAACCCCGCGGATAAAGAAGGTGCTGCTGGAGGGGGGCTGGCCCGACCGAATTTCAGGAACTACTATTGGACAGCAAATATAGCAATGATCAGGAAGTGGGTAGTGGGAGAGGGGTCGGTATGGGAGCAGGTGGAGGCAGGGTCATGTAAGGGCACATGTTTAGGGGCACTGGTAATGGCACCTCTGTCGTTCTCGCAGGTTTGGTACTCCACATGCTCGATGGTGGTGGCAGCTTTAAGGGCGTGGGGGCAGTGGCAGAAGCATATGGGAGTGGAGAGTGGAGGGAGCATCAGTATGGACTCCAATTTATGGCAACCACCGGCTTGTGCCGGGGGGGACTAGATGGGGGGTGACGGAGTTGGCAGCAAGCTGGGATTGAGCGGTTCGGGGACCTGTTCATTGACGGCAGCTTTCCGTGCTTAGAGGACTTGGAGAAGGTTTTTGAACTGCCAGGTGGGAACGGGTTCCGTTATCTGCAGGTGAGGGACTTTGTACGAAGGCAGGTTTCGACCTTTCCGCTTCTACCGCCCCAGGGATACAGGACAAGGTAGTTTTGAAAACGGGAGTGGGGGAGGGGAAGGTCTTGGAAATTTATTGATTGATTGATTTTTTCTATAAATTGAGAGTACCCAATTCAGTCTTTTCCAATTAAGGGGCAACTTACCGTGTTCAATCCACTTACCTTGCAAATCTTTGGGTTGAGGGGGTGAAACCCACACAAACACAGGGAGAATGTGCAAACTCCACACGGACAGTGACCCAGAGCCAGGATCGAACCTGGGCTCGGCGCCGTGAGACTGCAGTGCTACCACTGCGCCACCGTGCTGCTCTAGTCTTGGAAATTTATAAAGAGCTGATGGAGTGGGAGGGAACCCAGATAGAGGAGGTAAAACGTAAATGGGAGGATGAGTTGGGCAAGGAATTAGAGGCGGGACTGTGAGAGGATGCCTCGAATAGGGTTAACGCGTCCTCGTGGTGTGCCAGGCTCAGCCTAATACAATTTAAGGTATGACTGCGGTCCGTATGAGCAGGTTCTTTGAAGGGGTGGAGGACAGGTGTGGGCTGTGTGGGGGAGGGCCTGCAAATCATGTCCACATGTTCTGGGCATATCCGAAGCTTAGGGGATTCTGCAAGGATTTGCTGATGTCACGTCTACGCTATTAAAGGTAAAGGTGGCACTGAGTCCAGAGGTGGTGATTTCTGGTGTGTCGTAAGATCCAGGAGTCCAGGGGATAGAGGCTGACTTTTTGGCCTTTGCCTCCTTGGTAGCCCGAGACATATCTTATTGGCGTGGAGGGACTCGGAGCCCCCAAAATCGGGGGTTTGAGTGAGTGACATGGTTGGGACTCTCAGGCTTGAGAAGATTAAGTTCGCCCTGAGAGGGTCAGCGTTAGGGTTCGCCCGGATGTGGCAACCGTTTATCGACTTCTTTTAGAAAATTAAGCTGTCAACAGATACAATAAAAGGGGGTGGGGGTATAGGGAGGTAGGCGGGTAGGGGGAGATAGTTATGGCGGGATCAGTGAGTGGAGGAGGGGGACTGGGGAACTGGGTGTGTAAGCCATGTTGGCTGTGTGTGGTTGTTGGTTGGGGGGGGTGTTATTTACTGTATTATGTTTGCTTTTGAAATAGTTGTTAAAAAATTACAAATGCCTTAATAAAATGCTTTTTTTAAAAAAAGAATTCCCCTGATGATATGAAATGCATTTTATAAATATACATTCTTTCTGCTATGCATTTTTGGTCTGTCGATGTTTTTAAGTTGCTGGTCAACTTTTGCAAGTTTTCTAACTCGGCATTTGAGGAAATAGTGATGTATGCTTCTGGGCTGCAGGTAATTTCCAAATTATTCAACAAATACGATAACATTTCTGTAGAGTTTCTGGTAAAGGCTCACCAGAGCCAGTCTTGAATAGTTACAATAATGCACGACTTGTATTTTTATCTTCAGAAGGTGCCCTTATATAATTAGAGATTTTTACAAATCAATAATGGGCACAATACTGATGGCTCTTTTAATAATTTCCCAGCCTTTGCTCTCCCCATTCTCAAAAGTACTGACTAATACTGGGATTTGTTTCAAGCATTGACCACTTTCTGATACCTCACCCAAGTCCCCATTCATCAAACATAAATTTAGACTGTATGAGTCTTTGGAGGGTGAATAATGCCAGTGGATCATCTCACAGGGACATCAGTATCATTTCCCAACCTGCCCCAGTCTTCTTCTGGTGCTGACACAGATACTATTTACAGTACAAGTCACTGACAGAGAGCAGGAGTTAAAACCAGTTTTGGCTTTAAACTGACTCCTGTGTTGCAAGAGCCAATTGCAACATTTGAACAGAGATTAGTAAACTCAGTGCAGACCATGGATTGATCCCGAAGCTTTCCTGGTGTGTTTACCAACTGAACCATGGGTGAAACCAGCTGTTATTTTTCCAATTCAGCCCTTAATTCTGTGCGTGCAACTAAAGTCAAAAACATTGATTGAATTTTTTCCAATTAACTTTAATTGCTCCATCTACAGAAAGAAAAGTGGATACAAAAATAATGGCAGAAACCCACTGTATCGTTGTTAACTGTCTAATTGATTTATTGCATCTTTTGAAAACAGACCAGATAAAAGGATTCATTCAAGCTTTCTGTTTCAATGACCAATAAACAGACTACTTACTGTGGTACGACACCAGGAAGATTCCAGTTTCGATTCTCATCTAAACTAGCCTCAACCAGAACATTGCGGTGTCTCAGGGTTAGAGAAAGTAACATTTTTTCTGTAATTCCACTCTTGACAATTTTCTACTGATGATGGCTAATGCCCAGTTTGGTCTCTTGGCCTGAAGAATTACTCTTTGGCGAGGCAACAGAGGACAGCCAGCGTCCATGGAATGATATCCCAAAATGACTTTGTATCTTCAATAGAGAGAAGAGAACATTACCCACGCTTGATTGCACAATCTAAGCATATCCAGCAAAGGTTCCACTCCTTGCCCCAAAACATCCAAAGGATCTAGTCTAGAGTCTGAACTTCTAAACCCCCCTACATCTCCCTCTCGTCCTTCAAGAATATCCGTAAATCCACTCAAACAAAATTTCGGTCACATCTCCTAATATCGCTTCCAGTGTCTGGGTATCCATGTTTTTGATACTCCTCTAGTAACTCATTTGGGTTATTTTTCTATTTTCAAGGTGCTCAATATATATAATCTGTTGCCACTTATCCTTCAGCAAATGAAATATCCAAAGTTGACCCCCTGCAGCCTTATTGATTTGAATAATTTAATATCCTGCATTGTCTTTTCTCAGAAAAGTCTTTCGGGGCTTGTGTGAGGAAACCGGAGCACCCGGAGGAAACCAGTCAAGGGAAGAACGTGCAGACTCTGCACAGACAGTTCTTTTTAAGGTCGCCCACAAATTCTGAAGCAAAAATAAGCATCATAAATTTTAACTCAAAATTCCAAAATCCATCTTATGATGTAATTGGAAATTCAGCACAAAAATGTTCAAAGATAATTTTGTCATTCAACCGTAGGCAAACAGATTGATGCTGGGGGTTGGGTTACTGTTAGGGTGGCAGATTTCTTGAGCCAGACTGTCTGCTGCTATTTTATCATTTGCATATTTCTGGCATATTTCTTATATGCATAAATGCACGTGTCAATGCATTAAACAGGTTAGAATCTTTCAGACTGTCCTGCATTACTTTCCAAACTTCGAAATGGGCATGAGCCCATGGGTCAAAGACAAAACAGCAGCTTGGTAACATTGAATATTTAATTATTAAAGGTTGCAAAAATTTGAATTTTTAAACTATTTTGTGAAAATGTTATCTTATGTACTCACTGAACCCAATTGTTCAGGTCTAGATTAGAGAAGCACCATGCCAATGAGGAATTCTCGATCTTTCTGCAAACGGACTCCTTCCTACCCCACCATTGCACGCCAACCCTCCATGTGACCTCCTTTACCCATTCAATCATCATCCAATTGGGTTTCCCATTGATTGATGTGACCGTGCCATGCAAGGGGTCACTTGAAGGTACCTTTCCATCCCAGCAAACTGGGAACAGAAAAAAAACATTGTGTGCTATCATGGCAGGCACTGATGCTGCCTTGGAGCTCATTCCCTCCCCTCTCAGCAAAGTGCGACCAAAAAAATAAAAAAGCAAAATACCATGGTTGCTTGAGATCTGAAATAAAAACAGAAACTGTTGTAAAAACTCAGCAGGTCTGGCAGTATCTGTGGAGAGAAAAGCAGAGCGAACATTTCGAGGCTAATGTGACTCTTCTTTGATACAGGTAAATAGAAATTGGGCGGGGGTGCGATCCAATCATGAGCCAAGGTTTGGAAATCCCTGCTCGAGAGCAAACACTCACATTCTGAGTGTTTGACTGTGTTCCAGAATATTCAGTTCTAAAAAACAGAACTTGGCAAAATTTGAAGAAAATGTCAAACTTTAAAATCACAAAAAGCAGAAAACTTGTATTTACAAAGCACCTCATCAGTCCCACAGAACTAACCTCAAAGTGCTTCACACCCAGTGATTCACTTTGATCTGCTGTGGCTACAATGTAGAAAACCCCCCAGTGGGAAAGTAACGTCGTTTTGTAATTTTGGAAGCGAGTAAATTACAGCAGGGTAGCTCACGAATATGTTTGGTGCTGACATTACCCTCTTCCTTCTGCAAAAATAATATTACTTTTTATACCCAGTTTCCAGTTGCTGCATCACAAGCTAGTAAGTCAGTAAATGAAGAACCATCCAGACTTACCGTAAATTATAAGTTCTGAGGTTGCGTTGACGGCGCTTCGTCGCGCGAAGTTTCACAAACGTTCTGCCTGTTCTGTCGAAGACGCACATTACTGTTATGCAGACGCTTAGAATAACAACCCAATTACAGGCTACAATTCCTGGAAACAGAGGAAAGTCAGAACATAGATGTAAGTATGTTGATCATTAAATTGTTTAACTTTAAAAATATGCTTGCTTTTGTATTGGGATGCGAACATGTATTACATGATGCTGGGCGGCACGGTGACGCAGTGGTTAACACTGCTACCTACGGCGCTGAGCACACTGGTTCGATCCTGTCCCTGGGTCACTGTGTGGAGTTTGCACATTCTCCCCGTGTCTGTGTGAGTTTCACTCCCACAACCTAAAGATGTGCAGGTTAGGTGGATTGGCCACGCTAAATTGCCCCTTAATTGGAAAAAAATAAATAATTGGGTACTCTAAATTTATTTTACAAAATGATGCTCGTATGCTGCTTTAACAGTCTAAAATTTTTGATTGACTTTTGATTAATAATTATTTGATTATATTTGGACTCATTGTTGGTATAGTGATGTTTCATCACACTGTGCATGTACTCACTGAGCCATGAAGGTCAGGTTTGCCATCATCATTTAGTGACATCAATGGAAGAGCAAAATGCTGCTGTCAGAATTAGGATGGATTTACCCAAGAACCCAAGGATCCCTAAAAAGGGCATAAAAAGAAAAAGAAACAAGGGAGGCCTGACCCTCCCAAACTGACAATAGTACCACTGGGCAGCCACGACAGAAAGAGCGAAGAGATGGGTGAAAGAATTGGAAATGGAATATGTGAGGATGGAGGAGAGCTCCTGTACAGGGACAATCCTCTTGAGTCCTCGCCACAGCAACACTCCCATCCTCGCCAACGAAACAGTCAACAAGCCCAGTGGTGGTAGCCACACTCCGAACCTGGAATCAAATGAGACACCACTTCGGCCTAACCAAAATGCCCACTATCGCCCCCATCTGCGGCAACCACAGGTTCGTGCCAACCATGCTAGACGCCACCTTTAGGAGGTGGAGACAGGACGGGGAAGACGCTGACTGTTAGAATCTTCTACACAGAGGACAGGCTAGCGACCTTAGAGGAAATGACAGAAAAACAATAATTAACCAATGAAAATGAACAGTGACACCTACAGGTAAAAAACATCCTCTGCAAGGTGGATGACAACATACCCATGGACCCAGAGATACACAATGTTGGAATAACTACTGGACGCCGCCAATCTGGGAGGAGGGAACTGCAGGGACCTGCATGGACAACTATTAGAAAGGGCACGCTACCCGCTGGACGAAACACGGGAAAAGTGTGAGGAAGAACTAGAGATAGAAATGGGGTGGAGACTCTGGAGTGAATAACTAAACAGGGCCAACTCCACCTCCACCTGCGCAAGGCTAAGACTCATGCAATTGAAAGTGGCGAACAGAGCGCACCTAACAAGTACCCAAATGAACAAGTTCTTCCCAAGGTAGAGGACAAATGTGAACGGTACCGGGGTGGCCCGGCCAACCACACACACATGTTCTGGGCTTGCCCCAGACTTGTCGGGTTCTGGACAGCCTTCTTTGAAGCAATGTCCAAAGTTGTGGGGGTGGAGCAAAGCCCGAAAGTGGAATCTTTGGATTATTGGACCGCCAGAACTATTTATGGGGAAGGTGGCTGACGCTCTCGCCTTTGTTTCCCTAATTACCCGCTGAAGAATCCTGCTACACTGTCGATCAGCAGCAGCACCCACAGCTGCAGACTGGCTGGCAGACCTGTCGGAATTTGTCACCTGGAGAAAATCAAATTCGCCATCCGAGGATCAGCGGAGGCCTTCCACAAAACGTGGAGGCCATTCACAAACTGATTGATTGATTGATTGATATTTATTGTCACATGTACAGAAGTACAGTGAAAAGTATTTTCTGCAGCCAAGGGAATGTATACAGTGCGTACTTAGTAAACAAAAGAATAATTGACAGAGTACATTGGCAAATGGTAGATTGACAAATAGTACATCAACAAATAGTGATTTGTTACAATACGGAACAAGGGCCAACAAGCAACACATGAGCAAGAGCTACGTAGGGTGTCGTGAATAGTGTTCTTACAGGGAACAGATCAATCCGAGGAAGAGTCGTTGAGGAGTCTAGTAACTGTGGGGAAGAAGCTGTTCCTATGTCTGGATGTGTGGGTCTTCAGACTTCTGTACCTTCTGCCTGATGGAAGGGTTTGGAAGAGGACAAAGCCTGGGTGGGAGGGGTCTCTGACAATGCTGTCTGCCTGCCTGAGGCAGCGGAGGGTATAGACCGAATCAATGGGAGGGTGGCAAGCTGTGTGATGCGTTGGGCTGAGTTCACCACACACTGCAGTTTCTTGCAATCTTGGGCCGAGCAGTTGCCATACCAAGATGTGATGCAGCCGGATAGGATGCTCTCTACGGCACATCTGTAGATGTTTGTGAGAGTCATTGCAGACATGCCAAATTTCTTTCGCTTCCGTAGGATGTAGCGACGTTGTTGGGCTTTCTTGACTGTTGCATCAACGTGAGTGGACCACGACAGACTATTGGTGATGGTGACCTCCAGGAACTTAAAGTTGTCGACCATCTCCACTTCGAAGCCATTGGTGCAGACGGGGATGTGTGTCGTGCTACGCTTCCTGAAGGTGATGATCAGTTCCTTGGTCTTGCCGACATTTTGAGAGAGGTTGTTTTCAGTACACCATGCAACCAAGTGATCTATCTCCCTTCTGTAGTCTGATTCGTCGTGTTTGAGATACAGCCCACCACAGTCATATCATCTGCGAACTTATGGATCAAATTTTTCTCCGGTTTTCTCCGGGTGCTCCGGTTTCCTCCCACAGTCCAAAGATGTGCTAGTTAGGTGGATTGGCAAGGATAAATTGCCCTTAGTGTCCAAAAAGGTTAGGTGGGGTTACTGGGTTATGGGGATAAGTTGGAAGCATGGGCTTAAGTAGGGTGCTCTTTCCAAGAGCCATTGCAGACTCGATGGGACATATGGCCTCCTTCTGCACTGTAAATTCAAAGGACAACAAAAAACAAAGAAAAGTGCAGCACAGGAACAGGCCCTTCGGTCTTCAAAGCCTGCGCCGACCTTGCTGCCAGTCTAAACTAAAATCTTCTACACTTCCGAGGTCCGTATCCCTCTATTCCCATCCTATTCATGTATTTGTCAAGATGCCCTTAAACGTCATTATCGTCCCTGCTTCCACCACCTCCTCCAGCAGCGAGTTCCAGACACCCACTACCCTCTGTGGAAAAAACTTGCCTCGTACATCGCCTCTAAACCTTGCCCCTTGCACCTTAAACCTATGCTCCCGAGTAATTGACCCCTCTACCCTGGGAGAAAGTCTCTGACTATCCACTGTGTCTATGCCCCTCATAATTTTGTAGACCTCTATCAGGTCGCCCCTCAACCTCCTTCATTCCAGTGAGAACAAATCAAGTTTATTCAACCTCTCCTCATGGCTAATGCCCTCCATGCAGGGCAACATCCTGGTAAATCTCTTCTGCACCCTCTCTGAAACCTCCACATCTTTCTGGTAGTGTGGCGACCAGAATTGAACACTATACTCCAAGTGTGGCCTAACAAAGGTTCTATACAGCTGCAACATGACTGAACAATTTTTATACTCAATGCCCCGGCCAATGAAGGCAAGCATGCCGTATGTCCTCTTGACTACCTTCTCCACCTGTGTTGCCCCTTTCAGTGACCTGTGGACCTGTACACCTAGATCTCTCTGACTGTCAATACTCTTGAAGATTCTATCATTCACTGTATATTCCCTAACCTGCGTTAGACCTTCCAAAATGCATTACCTCACATTTGTCCAGATTAAACTCCATCTGCCATCTCTCCACCCAATTCTCCAAAAGATCTAAATCCTGTTGTATCCTCTGACAGTCCTCATCGCTATCCGCAATTCCACCAATCTTTGTGTTGCCCGCAAACTTACTAATTAGACCAGCTACATTTTCCTCCAAATCATTTATATATACTACAAACAGCAAAGGTCCCAGCACTGATCCCTGTGGAACACCACTAGTCACAGCCCTCCAATCAGAAAAGCACCCTTCCATTGCTACTCGCTGCCTTCTATGACCAAGCCAGTTCTGTATCCATCTTGCCAGCTCACCTCTGATCCCGTGTGACTTCAGCTTTTGTACCAGTCTGCCATGAGGGACCTTGTCAAAGGCCTTACTGAAGTCTATATAGAGAACATCCACTGCCCGACCTGCATCAATCATCTTTGTGACCTCCTCGAAAAACTCTATCAAGTTAGTGAGACACGACCTCCCCTTCACAAAACCGTGCTGCCTCTCGCCAATACGTCCACTTGCTTCCAAATGGGAGTAGATCCTGTTTCGAAGAATTGTCTCCAGTAATTTCCCTACCACTGACGTAAGGCTCACCGGATTCCAGTTCCCTGGATTATCCTTGCTACCCTTCTTAAACAAAGAAACAACATTGGCTATTCTCCAGTCCTCCGGGCCATCACCTGAAGTCAGTGAGGATCCAAAGATTTCTGTCAAAGCCTCAGCAATTTCCTCTCTTGCCTCCTTCAGCATTCTGGGGTAGATCCCATCAGGCCCTGGGGATTTATTCACCTTAATATCTTTCAAGACGCCCAACAGCTCGTCTTTTTGGATCTCAATGTGGCCAGACTATCTACACACCCTTCTCCATACTCAACAACCACCAATTCCTTCGCTTTGGTGAATACTGGTGCAAAGTATTCATTTAGTACCTCGCCCATATCCTCTGGCTCCACACACAGATTCCCTCTCCTGTCCTTCAGTGGGCCAACCCTTTCCCTGGCTACCCTCTTGATTTTTGTGTATGTGTAAAAAACCTTGGATTTTCCTTAACCCTATTTGGCAATGACAGTGGCCCCTTTTAGCCCTTCTGACTCCTTGCTTAAGTTCCTTCCTACTTTCCTTATATTCCACACAGGCTTCGTCTGTTCACAGTCTTCTAGCCCTAACAAATGTCTCCTTTTTCTTTTTGACGAGGCTATCTCTCATTATCCAAGGTTCCTGAAATTTGCCATATTTATCCTTCTTCCTCACAGGAACATGCCGGTCCTGAATTCCTTTCAACTGACATTTGAAAGCCTCCCACAAGTCAGATGTTGATTTACCCTCAAACATCCACCCCCAATCTAGGTTCTTCACTTCCCACCTAATATTGTTATAATTAGCCTTCCCCCAATTTAGCACCCTCGGACCACTCTTACTGATAGGAGTAATCTATAGGCCACCAAATAGTAACATTATGGTAGGGCAGGCAATAAACAAAGAAATAACAGATGCATGTAGAAATGGTACAGCAGTTATCATGGGGGATTTTAATCTACATGTCGATTGGTTTAACCAGGTCGGTCAAGGCAGCCTTGAGGAGGAGTTTATAGAATGTATCCGCGATAGTTTCCTAGAACAGTATGTAATGGAACCTACGAGGGAACAAGCGGTCCTAGATCTGGTCCTGTGTAATGAGACAGGATTGATTCAGGATCTCATAGTTAGGGATCCTCTCGGAAGGAGCGATCACAATATGGGGGAATTTAAAATACAGATGGAGGGTGAGAAGGTAAAATCAAGCACTAGAGTTTTGTGCTTAAACAAAGGAGATTACAATGGGATGAGAGAAGAACTAGCTAAGGTAGACTGGGAGCAAAGACTTTATAGTGAAACAGTTGAGAAACAGTGGAGAACCTTCCAAGTGATTTTTCACAGTGCTCAGCAAAGGTTTATACCAACAAAAAGGAAGGGCGGTAAAAAGAGGGAAAATCGACCGTGGATATCTGAGGAAATAAGGGAGAGTATCAAATTGAAGGAAAAAACATACAAAGTAGCAAAGATCAGTTGGGAGACTAGAGAACTGGGAAATCTTGAGGGGGCAACAGAAAGCTACTAAAAAAGCTATAAAGAAGAGTAAGATAGATTATGAGAGTAAAGTTGCTCAGAATATAAAAACAGATAGTAAAAGTTTCTACAAATACATTCACAGTGGAAGACACAAATAACATGCCAGTGACTGATGGAAATGAGGCTATGTCAGGTGAGGACCTTGAGAGGATTGTGATCATCAAGGAGGTAGTGATGGGCAAGCTAATGGGGCTAAAGGTAGACAAGTCTCCTGGACCTGATGGAATGCATCCCAGAGTGCTAAAAGAGATGGCTAGGGAAATTGCAAATGCACTAGTGATAATTTACCAAAATTCACTAGACTCTGGGGTGGTCCCAGCGGATTGGAAATTAGCAAACGTGACACCACTGTTTAAAAAAGGAGGTAGGCAGAAAGCGGGTAATTATAGGCCAGTGAGCTTAACTTCGGTAGTAGGGAAGATGCTGGAATCTATCATCAAGGAAGAAAAAGCGAGGCATCTGGATGGAAATTGTCCATTGGACAGACGCAGCATGGGTTCATAAAGGGCAGGTCGTGCTTAACTAATTTAGTGGAATTTTTTGAGGACATTAACAGTGCGGTAGATAACGGGGAGCCAATGGATGTGGTATATCTGGATTTCCAGAAAGCCTTTGACAAGGTGCCACACAAAAGGTTGTTGCATAAGATAAAGATGCGTGGCATTAAGGGGAAAGTTGTAGCATGGATAGAGGATTGGTTAATTAATAGAAAGCAAAGAATGGGGATTAATGGGTGTTTCTCTGGTTGGCAATCAGTAGCTAGTGGTGTCCCTCAGGGATCAGTGTTGTGCCCACAACTGTTCACAATTTACATAGATGATTTGCAGTTGGGGACCAAGGGCAATGTGTCCAGGTTTGCAGACGACACTAAGATAAGTGGTAAAGCAAAAAGTGCAGCGGATACTGGAAGTATGCAGAGGGATTTGGATAGGCTAAGAGAATGGGCTAGGGTCTGGCAGATGGAATACGATGTTGACAAATGTGATGTTATCCATTTTGGTAGGAATAACAGCAAAAGGGATTATTATTTAAATGATAAAATATTAAAACATGCTGCTGTGCAGAGAGACCTGGGTGTGCTAGTGCAAGTTGGTTTTCAGGTGCAACAGGTGATTAAGAAGGCAAATGGAATTTTGTCCTTCATTGCTAGAGGGATGGAGTTTAAGACTAGGGAGGTTCTGCTGCAATTGTATAAGGTGTTAGTGAGGCCACACCTGGATTATTGTGTTCAGTTTTGGTCTCCTTACTTGAGAAAGGACGTACTGGCACTGGAGGGTGTGCAGAGGAGATTCACTAGGTTAATCCCAGAGCTGAAGCGGTTGGATTACGAGGCGAGGTTGAGTAGACTGGGACTGTACTCGTTGGAATTTAGAAGGATGAGGGGGGATCTTATAGAAACATATAAGATTATGAAGGGGATAGATGCGGGCAGGTTGTTTCCACTGGCGGGTGAAAGCAGAACTAGGGGGCATAGCCTCAAAATAAGGGGAAGTAGATTTAGGACTGAGTTTAGGAGGAACTTCTTCACCCAAAGGGTTGTGAATCTATGGAATTCCTTGCCCAGTGAAGCAGTAGAGGCTCATTCATTAAATGTTTTTAAGATAAAGATAGATAGTTTTTTGAAGAATAAAGGGATTAAGGGTTATGGTGTTCGGGCCGGAAAGTGGAGCTGAGTCCACAAAAGATCAGCCATGATCTCATTGAATGGTGGAGCAGGCTCAAGGGGCCAGATGGCCTACTCCTGCTCCTAGTTCTTATGTTCTTATGTTCTTATTATCCTTGTCCATCAGCACTTTATAACTTACTGAATTGTGGTCACTTTTCCCGAAATGCTCCCCTACTGAAACATCTACCACCTGGCCGGGCACATTCCCAAGTACAGCCCCTTCCCTCGTTGGACTATCTACATATTGTTTTAAGAAGCCCTCCTGGATGCTCCTTACAAACTCAGCCCTGTCCAACCCCGAGCACTAAGTGAGTCCCAGTCAATATTGGGGAAATTAAAGTCTCCCATCACAACAACCCTGTTGCTTTTACTCCTTTCCAAAATCTGTCCACCTATCTGTTCCTCTATCTCCCGCTGGCTGTTGGGAGGCCTGTAGTAAACCCCCAACATTGTGACTGCACCCTTCTTATTCCTGATCTCTACCCATATAGCCTCGCTGCCCTCTGAGGTGTGCTCCCGCAGTACAGCTGTGATATTCTCCTTAACCAGTAGCGCAACTCCTCCAGCCCATTTACATCCCACTCTATGAATTCTATGAATTGGAGTTACATCTTGCCACACAGTCTGTGCAGATAGGGAGTACATAGAGGACTGAGCACACATCCTTGTGGGGCCCTGGTGTTGAGAGGAATATTGTGGAGGAGGTGCTGTTACCTATCCTGACAGATTACAGTCTTTGGGGAGGAAGTCAAGGATCCAGCTGCACAGGAGGGGTCAAGTCCAAGATTGCAGAGTTTGGTTTTCGTCTTGTCGGGATAATGGTGTTGAAGGCAGATCTGTAGTCTATGAACAGCAGTCTGACGTAAGTGTCCTTGTTGTCAAGATGTTGGAGTGTTGATTGTAGGGCCAGAGAGATAGCATCTGCTGTGGATCGGTTGCAGCGATAGGCGAACTGCAATGGATCTTGACTGTCTGGGAGGCTGGCGTTGATCCGTCTCTTTACATAGCCGCTTGAAGCATTTCATGATAACAGACGTCAGGACCACCGGTCGGTAGTCGTTGAGGCACGCTACCTTGTTCTTCTTTGGTACGGGTATTATGGAGGTCTTGTAGCAGGTGGGGACCTCGGAGCGGAGAAGTGAGATGTTGAAGGTATCTGCAAATACACTCGCCAACTGGTCAGCGCAGGCTGAGTGCTCGCCCGGGGACTCCATCGGGGCCCGTTGCTTTCCGTGGGTTCACTTTCAAGTTGTTCCAGGAATGTCTGAAGCTAACAGCCAATAGGATGAGGGGAGGGAGGGGCCACACAGGAGGCAACAAGATACCAGGAAAAAGGAAGAGAGAGGAAAAGGGTGGTGGAGGAGAGGACTGGGAGAGAGGAGGGGGTTGGGAACAGCCTGAATAGACATAATGGGGGGCCAAGAGCAAGGCCACAAAGACAGGGTCCTCCGGCAGCGACCAAGGGCCCCAGGACAAACTGGATGCTAGACGAGCCCTTACCGCTGGAACGGAGAGAGGCCCCCCCCCTTCCTCATCCTCCCCACCCCCACCACCTCCCCCTCATCACCCCCCAGACGGGCATAAAAGTTCATACCAACCTGCAGACCTTGAGCCCTGCTGGGGTGGGCAGAAGAAAATAAAGCAAAATAGAACCAAGACCCCAAAGGAACACCTAAAACAAGGTGGGGTGTGGAGTAAGAGGGGAAGGGGGAAAGAACTCTCCATAGGTAAATACATGACAATCACCTTTTGTAAACTATGTAGTCCAATAAAAATATTTCAAAATAACAAAAAAAGGAAGGGTGGCGGTAGTTAAAGAGTTGGGGTTTTGGGGGGTTATTTCCAATGTTGGGCTTTTGTAAATTGTATCTGGTCTACACAGATTTGTTTATTTTGTATTGTATAAAATGAAAAACTTTAACACAAACATTTAAAAAAAAGATGGATATGCCTTCTTGCAACTATTTTGTGATCTTTCAATTCCATTTCACTCAGTACCCATGGGGCATTAGAGAGAATAAAAGATAGAGGATGAGATACATTGCCTTAATCCAAACAAATTAATGGCAACAGATTAGCCACCTTCCTTGCTTATTAACCCTGCACGCAATAATATTCTAGTGAGTGAAAATGCCTAAATTATTTTTATTAATAATTAACAATTATTAAACAATTATTTTTGACCTTCACTGGTCAATATACATATTATACCCACAGCTCTGCACGCTGTAAGATTGGCCTCTTGGCAATCTTGTAAAGAGGGCCCAAATCAATCCAAGCTTGACGCCAAAATAGGGCATAAATCTTTTCTGGGGATAATGGCTACTCTGATCAGATCATTGCTCACTGTGTATTGCACATACTCATAGATGAGCCTAATGCCACCACTTTCAGACCTGAAAAGTGCCACGTCTATTGTAAATTACCCTGAAAGAATAAGGTACCTGAAAAATATGAGCAACGGAATGAACTACTAGCCATTTCACACTACCAATGCTTTCCACGAACAGGCTGCTGCTGTCAAGCCAAAACTATGTACTGCCTACCACACAAATAAGTAATGTGGTCTATGAATTTCAGTGGTGTGATTTCAGGTATGCAGATCACACGTACTAACGTCTAGTAGATTGTATCGAACAGCACATCCCTTTGACTGTTTGCAATAGGCAGAGTACTGACCATAGTCAACCAGCCCATGCTTACAATACTCAGAACATAACGTATAACATTAGAGGTGATTCCACAATTGGACAGCACGAACAATCCTTACTGTGCTAAGAATTACACAAAACAATTAATTTATTATTCAGTAAAGCTCGCAATGTAAGTAATGCAGTAAAACTTGCAATTGCCAGAAGCTACATATAGTACCTGTACTCTGTATGCAAAAGGAGCATTGTCCACGCATTACACCTTTTTAGAATCAAAACGCTTGGGGGACAATCATACCCGGATGCATTCTCTTTTTTAAAAAAATATATTTATTCAGATTTTTCAACAAATTTTCAACAAAACCCTCCCCCCAACAAAAAGAAAGAAACAAGAACACAACAATCAGAAATTGTACATTGGATTTCCCCATATACAATAACCCCCCATATATCATTTAAAAACACAAATAGGGAAAAAAAAAAAAACACCTTCACCCAAACGCCACCCCCCCCCCCCGCCCTTGGACTGCTGCTGACCTCCTCCTAACGCTCCGCGAGATAGTCTAGGAACGGTTGCCACCGCCTGAGGAACCCCTGCACAGACCCTCGCAAGGCATACTTTGTCCTCCCCAGCTTGATGAACCCTGCCATGTCATTGATCCAAGCTTCCTCACTAGGGGGATTGCATCTTTCCATAGTAGCAAAATCCTCTGCCGGGATACCAGGGACGCAAAGGCCAGAACACCAGCCTCTTTCGCCTCCTGCACTCCTGGCTCGTCCGATACCCCAAATAATGCCAATCCCCAGCTCGGCTTGACCCGGGCGTTCACCACCTTGGACATAGTCCTCGCAAAACCCCTCCAGCGCCAGGCACGACCAGAACATATGGACGTGATTTGCCTGGCTCCCCGAGCAGCTCCCACATCTGTCCTCCACCCCAAAGAACCTACTCAACCTCGCCCCTGTCATATGCGCTCTGTGAGTAACTTTGAACTGTATTAGGCTGAGCCTGGCGCAAGAGGAGGAAGAATTAACCCTACTCAGGGCATCAGTCCACAGACCCTCATCTATCTCCTCCCCAAGCTCCTCCTCCCACTTACCCTTTAACTCCTCCACCGAGCCCTCCGCCTCTTCCTTCAGCTCCTGGTAAATCGCTGAAACCTTGCCTTCTGCAACCCATACACCCAAAATCACCCTGTCCTGAATCCCATGTGCTGGAAGCAGCGGGAATTCCCTCACCTACCGCCTCACCAACACCCTCACTTGAATGTACCTGAAAGCGTTTCCCGGGGGGTAGCCCAAACGTGTGGGCAGCACGGTAGCATTGTGGATAGCACAATTGCTTCACAGCTCCAGGGTCCCAGGTTTGATTCCCGGCTTGGGTCACTATCTGTGCGGAGTCTGCATATTCTCCACGTGTGTGCGTGGGTTTCCTCCGGGTGCTCCGGTTTCCTCCCACAGTCCAAAGATGTGCGGGTTAGGTGGATTGGCCATGCTAAATTGCCCAGTGTCCAAAATTGCCCTTAGTGTTGGGTGGGGTTACTGGGTTATGGGGATAGGGTGGAGGTATGGAACTTGGGTGGGGTGCTCTTGCTAAGAGCCGGTGCAGACTCGGTGGGCCGAATGGTCTCCTTCTGCACTGTAAATTCTATGAAATTCTATGAAATCTCCTCCAGCTCCCCTAGGCTCGCAAACGTCCCATCGATGAACAGGTCCCCCATTCTTCTAATCCCTACCCGATGCCAGCTCTAAAACCCCCCCATCCATCCTTCCCGGGACGAACCGATGATTCTTCCGAATCAGGGACCAAACCGAGGCTCCCACCTCGCCCCTGTGTCACCTCCACTGCCCCCAGATCTTCAGCGTCACCGCCACACAGGACGCCATCTCTAGCCTCTTCCATGCCGCCCCCTCTCCCTCCATTACCCACTTACGGATCATCGCCGCATTGGCTGCCCAATAATAGCCACACAAATTTGGCAGCGCCAGCCCCCCTTGTGCCTGCTACGCTCCAGAAACACCCTCTTCACCCTCGGGGTCTTATTCGCCCACACAAATCCCATAATGCTCCTACTTACCCGTTTGAAAAAGTCCTTGGGGATCAAAATGGGAAGGCACTGGAACACAAAGAGAAACCTCGGGAGGACCATCATTTTGACCAACTGCACCCTACCCGCTAGTGAGAATGGCAGCAGATCCCATCTTTTAAAATCCTCCTCCATCTGCTCCACCAACCGCGTCAAATCGAGCTTGTGCAGGGCCCCCCAACTCCTAGCTACTTGGATCCCTAGGTACCGAAAGCTCCTTTCCGCCCTCTTCAGCGGTAGCTCGTCTATCCCCCTTCCCTGGTCCCCTGAATTCACCACAAATAGCTCACTCTTCCCTACGTTGAGTTTATACCCCGAAAAGTTCCCAAACTCCCGAAGGATCCGCATGACCTCCGCCATCCCCTCCACTGGATCCGCCACATACAACAACAGGTCGTCGGCATACAACGACACCCCGGACCAGTCCCCTCCATTTCCTGGACTCCCTCAGTGCCATGGCCAACAGCTCAATTGCCAGTGCAAACAACAATGGGGATAAGGGGCACCCCTGCCTCGTCCCCCGGTACAGCCGAAAGTACTCCGACCTCCGCTGGTTCGTAGCCACACTCGCCACTGGGGCTCTATATAGCAGCCTGACCCAACTGATGAACCCCGCCCCGAACCCAAACCTCCGCAACACTTCCCAAAGATACTCCCACTCGACCCAATCAAAGGCCTTCTCCGCGTCCATAGCTGCCACTACCTCCGCTTCCCCCTCCACCGAGGGCATCATAATCACATTGAGGAGCCTCCGCACATTTGTGTTTAGCTGCCTACCCTTCACAAATTCCGTCTGGTCCTCATGAATCACCCCCAGGACACAGTCCTCAATTCTCGTAGCCAGCACCTTCGCCAGCAACGGTCTATACGACCCACATTGCAATGGATCCTTGTCCCGCTTCAAGATCAAAGAAATCAGCGCCCTGGACATTGTCAGGGGCAAGGTCCCCCCCTCCCTCGCCTTATTAAAAGTCTTCACTAGCAACGGGCCCAGCAGGTCCATGTATTTCCTGTAGAATTCAACCGGGAACCCATACTGCCCCGGGGCCTTCCCCGCCTGCATGCTCCCCAATCATTTAACCAGCTCCTCCAGCCCAATCGGCGCCCCCAAACCAGCCACCTCCTCCACCCTCGGGAACCTCAGCTGATCTAGGAATTGTCGCATCCCCTCCTCCCCCGCTGGGGGCTCAGACCTGTACAGATCCCATCGAAGTCCCTAAATACCTTGTTTATTCTCACCGCACTCCGCACCGTATTCCCCCCTCTATCCTAAACTCCACCAATCTCCCTCGCTGCCTCCCTCTTACGAAGCTGATGTGCCAGCACCCGACTCGCCTTCTCCCCATACTCATACATCGCCCCCTGCGCTTTCCTCCACTGTGCCTCTGTTTTCCCCGTGGTCAACAGGTCAAATTCCGTCTGGAGGTTCCGTCGCTCCCTAAGTAGCCCCTCCTCGGGGGGCCTCTACATACCTCCTGTCTACCCTTAGAATCTCCCCCACCAACCTCTCCCTCCCCGCTCTCTTCTCCCTGTGGGCCCTAATGGAGCTTAGCTCTTCCCTGACCACCGCCTTCAACGCCTCCCAGACTACCCCCACCTGCACCTCCCCGTTGTCGTTGGCCTCCAAATATCTTTCAATACACCTCCGCACCCGCCCGCACACTCCCTCATCCGCCAACAGTCCCATATCGAGGGGCCACAGCGGGCGCTGGTCCCTCTCCTCCCCCAACTCCAGCTCCACCCAATGCGGGGCGTGATCCGAGATGGCTATGGCCGAATATTCCGTTCCCTCCACTTTCGGGATTAGTGCCCTACTCAAAATGAAAAAATCTATCCGGGAGTAGGCTCTATGGATGTGGGAAAAGAAGGAAAATTCCCTGGCCAGCGGATCCACTCCCCTGATCTGGTCCATAAACACCCTGAGCACCTTGGCCGCAGCCGGCCTCTTACCCGTCCTGGACCTAGAACTGTCCAGTGCTGGGTCCAGCACCGTGTTGAAGTCCCCCCCCATTATCAAGCTTCCTACCTCCAGATCCGGAATCCGACCCAGCATGCGTTTCATAAATCCGGCATCATCCCAATTCGGGGCATATACGTTCACCAGTACCACCCGCACCCCCCCGCAACCTACCACTCACCATCACATATTGACCTCCATTATCCACTACAATATTCAGTGCCTCGAACGACACCCGCTTCCCCACCAGAATTGCAACCCCTCTGTTCTTCGCATCCAGCCCTGAATGAAAGACCTGCCCTACCCATCCCTTTCTCAGCCTAACCTGATCTACCACCTTCAAATGCGTCTCCTGGAGAATAACCACGTCTGCCTTCAGTCCCTTTAAGTGCGCGAACACCCGAGCCCTCTTGACCGTCCCGTTCAGGCCCCTCACATTCCAAGTTATCAGCCGGATCGGGGGGCTACTCGCCCCACCCACCCCCCTGCCGACTAGCCATCTCCGTTTCTAGGCCAGCCACGTGCCCGCGCCTCCCGCACCCTCCAGTCCCCCATGCGGCGGACCCCCGCCCCGACTAACTCTCCTACTTCCAACTCCCTTTTGGCCAATGCAGCACCAACCCAGTTCCACCCCTCCCCCGCTAGAACCTCATCTAGCCATTTTGCTCCCCCCATGACACTCCCATAAGTCAGCTGACTGCTGCTGACCCCGGCCTATCCCACCATTCCATCGACCCCCCAGTGTGAGAATCCCTCCACCCCTTGGCAGTCAGTGTGCACTCCTCTCCAGCACCACCCTCCCCCCCCCCCCCCCGCCCTTCCCTAACGCGGGAAAAAGCCCGCCCTTTCCTGAGCCAGCCCTGCCCCCTCTGGCACAGCTCCTTTTTGTGGCCTTACCCCAACTCCTCATCCCCGGGCCTCCACCCCCCCTCTTCCTCTGTGGGGCCCTGCCCCTCCAACACCGACGCCCACACTCTCCCACAGCCCCCACATCAAATCCATTCACCCATCCCCACCCAGCACTCACACAAAAAGAACATTCCCCAAACACAGTAAACATCCCCCACAACAAACCCTCAATTTGAGTCCAACTTTTCAGTCTGTATAAAGTTCCATGCCTCATCAGGCGCTTCAAAATAGTGGTGCCGATCTTGGAACGTGACCCACAATCGCGCTGGCTGCAGCATCCCGAACTTCACCCCCTTCCGATGGAGCACCACCTTCGCCCGGTTAAAACCAGCCCTCTTCTTAGCCACCTCCGCACTTCAGTCCTGATAAATTCGGATCTCCGTGTTCTCCCACCTGCTGCTCCGCTCTTTTTTGGCCCATCTCAGGACACACTCTTTGTCCACAAAGCGGTGGAACCTCACCACTACAGCCCTTGGCGGCTCGTTGGCTTTGGGTCTCCTTGCCAGGACCCGATGAGCCCCATCCAGCTCCAGGGGCCACGGGAAAGCTCCCGCGCCCATCAGCGAATTGAGCATCGTGCTCATATATGCCCCGGCATTGGGCCCCTGCACTCCTTCAGGGAGACCCAGAATCCGAAGATTCTTCCTCCTCGACCTATTCTCCAGCTCCTCAAATTTTTCCGCCCACCTCTTGTGCAGCGCCTCGTGCGCCTCCACCTTCACCGCCAGGCCCAAGATCTCGTCCTCGTTCTCCGAAGCTTTTTGACGCACCTCCCGGATCACCGCCCCTTGGGCCTTCTGGGTCTCCACAAGCTTCTCAATCGCCGCCTTCATTGGCGGCAGCATTTCTGTCTTCAGCTCCTCAAAGCAGCGTTTAAGAAACTCCTGCTGCTCCTGCGACCACTGCGCCCATACTGCTTGGTCTTCACCCGCCACCATCTTGCTTTTCCTCCCTCGCACTTTTCGCTGCACCAGGATCACTTTTTTAGCCGTTCCACTCCTGGTCCAATCCCTATAATGTCGGGGGGACCTTGCTGTCACCTTCTCACACTGGAAGCCGTCGAGGAATTGCCGTTGCGGCCCCTCTGAAGAGCCCAAAAGTCCGTTCCCGGCGGGAGCTGCCGAACGTGCGAACTACCTAGGCATAGCCGCAACCGGAAGTCCCCCAGATGCATTCTCAATGCAACACTTCAACCAGAGTCAATGTTCTAACCAATTAGCACCTTCTTATGCAGTATGAATTGTTGCTCCCTTTGAAAAATTTTAAATTCTTGTGCCTGTCCTGATGAAAGCAAGATGAAAAGCTTCAATAGCGGTCTCTTTTTTCAGCAATACTCATGTTCTGCACTACAATTGCCTAAAGTATTTTTTTCTTGCCATCTATCAGCCAATGCTAATCACTACAAGTATTATAAGCATTAGAGAGGCAGTTGGTGGAGGAAGTTTGGAGAGAGAAGTTGCCTTCTGATCTGCCTGCTAAATCCACAATTTTCCCACAATAAGATAGATTGGGAGATATATGTTTCTTTTCATGTTGTTGAATTCCCGTACCAGCCTCCCCGAACAGACGCCGGAATGTGGCGACTAGGGGCTTTTCACAGTAACTTCATTTGAAGCCTACTTGTGACAATAAGCGATTTTCATTTCATTTCATTTCAATTGAAAATTGAGTTGTAGTGTTTAAGGTGTATATTTTAAGCTGCTCTTTTTGGGTGTGAAGTTAAAAAGCTTAATATTGTAATTACAATAAAGTTTATTTTAAAAATAACCAAGCCCTATTTCTTTATGCAATCATTCCTGGAGCGAATCATTCTTTCTGGAGTCTTTCAGTGCAGTATCATAATCACTGTTGGGGTCTGGGATCGTAATAAAATACAAGGATGTGTTAACTGCTGCAGGGATTATGGAATTATGGGGCTGGATTTTACACTTCACTACTGGAAGACTTGAAGGCCGGGGAGTGGGAGGTCATAAAATGCAGGACTGCCTGTCTGTCACTGACCTGCTTGCCATTTTAAAGGATGCATTGACTGGCTTGCCTGCCCCTGTGCCTTTTGAAGCTAAGTGTCCAATTAATGGTCACTTAAGTGTCTCATTCCATCACCACTGCTATTTACCCACAGCAGGAGTAAACACCAAGCAGGCAGGTTGGCGGCTTTTACTTGGCAGGGGGTAATTCTCCTTTTGGGATCTCCGTGCCCAGAAGAAGCAGGCCCCCGCCCAAAGTCATGAATCCAATTGTATTAAGTCCCTGACATCCTCACCCCCTTCGCTGGGGTCTACTACCCCAGAATTACATCCATTACTTCCTATTCTTCATGGACTGCCTGTAGTGTCACCAGCAGCTCAAACCGCACTTCTGGGGGCTACAAGACAGCCAGATCAACCTGGAGAAGATACAATATAGGACGACTCACATACCAAACAGCAAAAGCTGGACATAGGAAGTTCCTTCAAAAATAGTTGGGAGCTTCTTTTCAATCTCATAACTAAATCCAAATACATTATCGTGAAAGCACCCAGAAATATCTATGTTTCACACCAGAATTGTAATCAGCCTATTTCATGCCAGCGTGAAACTGGCATTAAGGGTTGCTAGGTTATTTCCTGAATTCAAGTTAAGATTTCAAGATGCTCTTGGACCTATTTTTGTGTGTGCATGTGCGTATTTGCGGCAGTACATTTTGTGCTGAGAGTTTTAGCCATGTCATTTAAATTGACGAGAAATTCCTCAGCATTTAAGATTTCAAAGCAGGATATCTGGTGACAGTGGACATACAAAAACCTTTAGGTACTTTTAGTCCAGAAATAGACTGGTAAACCCAGGAAAAGGCCCTCCCACCCTCCTCCAACACCACCACAACAAACGACGAATGCCAGGCAACAACCTGAGGAACCAAAAAGATGGCAGAATCAGTAAAAGTCTGGAGAGGAAGATTGAGGCGATGGTGAGTATACATGAGAATCTAGCGACACGGACCTCCTAACGCAGGAGCTCCAAGTTCTCAAAGACACCATCAAACTCGAAATGATGGCAACGGTGAAAGTGGCAGTAGCGCAGGCGCTGGTCCACCTTCAAGCAGTACTGAAAAAGACAGCAGAGGCATCTTGAGACACAGGAGGCGATGATCAGAGAGCTGGAGGAGGTCACGACCCACCAGAGCGATGGACCACCTCACTGGAGACGGAGATGGCAAGGTTGGTGGTATCACAAGGGATGCTAAAGGGGAAAGTCAAAGACCAAGTGAACCGGTCATTTTGTCAAAACCTCTGCATTGTGTGCCTACCGGAGGTAACCAGGGCAGGAACCTTACGGAGTATGTGGCATAGATACTAGGCAAACTTGTTGGAGGGGAAAGCTTCCCCAAGCTCCCGACGTGGACAGAGCCCACAGGTCACTCCGGCCAAAGCCGGGGATCAACCGCAGGCCATCATTGCAAAACTGCATCGGTACCAAGACCGGAAAAAAGCAAGGCACACATGGTCTTGTAAGTAGGAGGGTCACTCGATCCGTGTGTACCACGGCATTGGGGAAGACCTGGCTAAGCGGCGGGCACAATTTAACACAGCCAAGAAGGCCCTTTACAAGAACAATGTGCGGTTCGGGATGCTGTACCCCATCAAACTCTGGGTGACCTTCCAGTGTAGGTAGTGCCACTTCACCGCACAGGCAGAAACAGACGAAATTGCACACAAGCACGGGCCGGGAAGGCAACGACACCAACAGTGAACCAGAACTTTAGACTCATCAGTAAAAAAAGGAGACACAATTTGCATGGGACTGATCCACCTCGTTTTCAATCTGACGATGTGTCTCAGAAAGGAGGGGGTGAGAGCATGTTGATAGAAAAAGGGGTGATGAGGAGGAAAGGGGGGAGTACAAAGGTCAGTGAAAGGTGGGGATGACCCGGGGAGGAGGGTGCACCACACCAGAGGGTGAGCTAGCACAGGGAAGTACGAGCAAGGGGACGGCAACGGTACAACTCCCAACAAGGAATATGTGCCCGGCAGCGGGGGGAGAAAACTACTAGATGGGGAGGTGAAACAGAGGGTAAAGCTGAGGGGGGAGCCACAAGTGCATAGGGAGGGGTAGAGGAGGAAGGGATAGGCGGACAGGACCAGGGGGAAAGTCGAGAGGATGGGGGTGTGGGGGGTAGGATAGAAGGCTGGCTACGACTGATCGTACATGGCGACAGTGGAACAAGGCACCTCAAACATCTACCTCGGAGGGCTACCAAAGGGAAACCCCGGAGTGCAGGGGCACAGCCACATGGCATATACAGTGATGGTGGCCTTCTTGGTTGGTCCCTGGACAAAGCGAAACCCCGGAGTGCAGGGGCACAGCCATATGGCAATATGGTGACCACGGCCAACTTGGATGGCCCCCAAAGAAACCCCGGAATGCAGGGGCGCATCCACGAGGCAAGTATGGCTGACCCAACTTGGGAGGAGGGGGGTGGTGGACTGAAACCCCCTGTCAGAATAGTCACCTAGAACATCAGTGGACTTAATGGCCTGGTGTAAAGATCCAGAGTCTTTGCCTGAAAAGTCTGAGCGTCAACATAGTCTTCCTCCAGGAGACCCACCTAGAGGACAAGGACCGACTGCGCATTAGAAAGAGCTGGGTGCAACAGACCTACCAATCGCACTAAGGGACGAGGGCTAGGGGGGCTTCCACATTGCTCAATAAGAGAACAGCATTAACAGCGACGAGGATGGTTACGGACCAAGGGGGATGGTACGTCATGGTTAGTGGGAACCTGCAAAGATCACGAATAGTCCTTGTAAACGTGTACGCTCCTAACTGGGGAAAAGCAGAATTCAGGAATAAAACGGAATTCTCGACAGAGACACACAACGACTCATCAGGGGGGGTGACTTTAACTGCATACAGGACCAATGGACAGACAGATCAAACCCCAAGTCAGGAAAAAAAAATCGAACATGGCAAAGGAATTTAATATTTTCATGGACCCACGGACGTTCACAAACCTTCTCCTCCTTCTCTTGAAGCAGGTAGCATATGGCGGAAGTCACAGGTGCAACCCGATCGACATGGGAGTGGGGCGGGGGGGAAGAGAGAGCGCGCGAGAGAGAGAGAGAGGAGGTGGCAGGGGAACCTGAGGATCCAAAAGAAGGTCATACAAAGGAAAAGAAACATGGGAGGCCTGGCCTTCCAGAACTTACTGAGTGGCCAAATACCCAAGGAGCCCAGTGGTAGTAGGCATGCTCCAGTTGAGATACCAAACAAAGCAACACTCCGGCTAAATGAAATATCCACAATGGCCCCCATCTGCAACAACCACAGGTTCACTCCCGCAATAATGGATGTCACCTTCAAAAGAGGAGACAGGATGAGGGGACACTGACGCTTAGGGACACGCACACGGATGATAGAGTAGCGACCTGGGGGAACTCACGGAGAGGTTCCAGTAACAAGAGGAAATGACCCGAGATATATTCAGGTTAAATACTTCCTCCGTAAGGAAGCAGCGACCTACCCCCAGATACCAGGACACTCATTAGTAAGAACTGGACAAGATAAGGAAAAAATGAGAGCAGGAACTAATCGCAGAGATAGGGGAGGGCTCTGCATCGAAGCACGACACAGGGCAAACTTCACCTCCATACTGCAGGGCTCAGCCTAACGCAGCTAAAGGTGGTGCACTGAGCGCACCTAACCAGAACCCGAATGAGTGGATTCTTTCCAGAGATGGACGACAAATGTGAACGTGCCAGGGAGGCCCGGCCAACCACACACATGTTCTGGGCTTGCCCCAAAATTATTGGGTACTGAACACCTTCTTTGAAGCAATATCCAGGGCTGAGGGAGTGAAGGTGGAGCCATGCTCAAAAATGGCGGTCTTCGGAGTTTCAGATCATCAGAACTCTTCAAGGGGTGGGAGGCCAATGCCTTATCCTTTGCCTGCCTGACGCCCGCTGCAGACTGGCTATCCAACCTGGCGGAATTTCTCAGGCTGGAGAAAATAAAATTTGCCATCCGGGGATCGGAAAAGGGCTTCCACAGGACGTGGAAGCCGTTCAGTAACTTGTTCCAAGATCTCTTCGTGCCCAGCAATCAGAAGGGTAAGGGCCCCGAAGGCACGCAAAGAGCACGAGGGGGGGCAAGGGACAAAGCTGCAGGGGACTGGTCCGAAGGCAAGCTGAAGCCTAAACCAAACTGTAAACAGACACTTGTAAATATGTGCTCTAGCCATCCTGGGGATTGTAACAGATGTGTGCTGACTAAAGGGTCACGTGGCCACAGCGGGAGGGAAGACAATTGCCTGTAAATATATGAGCTGATTTCTATTTATCTTTCTTATTTTCCTTTTTTTGGACAGTCTTTGTAATATGTAACCTATGAACTGTGAAATATAATATGTGAAAACCCAATAAAAACACTTAAAAAGATTTCAAAGCAGAGCACAGAATGGATAGACAACAAATGAGGTTGTACAAAGATGGACTTGCCAATCCTAATAGTACCCTCTAGCTCACATCAAAGATTGAAGTGATAGAGTTGTGGCATGTGCAGCAACGGGCCTCCAGACACATTCCTTAGAGGCACAGCACCATCTTGGTTGTTATCAAGGTCACTACAGCCTACAATTACTGTATCCAGGGTTCGTTGCAGGATGTCATCAGTGATGAAGGCATGGTTGCAGAGTTGTCAGCACTGCTGCCTCACAGCTCCAGGGTCTCGGGTTCAATTCCGGCCTCGGGTAACTGTGTGTGTGGAGTTTGCACTTTCTCCCCGTGTCTGTGTGGGTTTCCAGCAGGTGTCCAGGGATGTGCAGGTTAGGTTAAGGGGTTATTGGATAGGGTGGGGAAGTGCGCTCAGGTGGAGTGCTCTGTCAGAGGGACGGTGCAGACTCGATGGACTGAACGGCCTCCTTCTGCACTGCAGGAATTCTATATGTCAGCCAGTATTAAATAAATCTATAAAGCTGTGATGGTTGTCTTGTTTGAGAAACACTTTAAAAAATCATAATTGTAACGGCTGGTACATTCAAATAAATGGGACAAAGATGCAGAGAGGGAGAAGTAGGAGGAAAGTGTGGAAAGGCTTCCCCACTTCGTCAACACTTTCCTCCCACCCTCCCCCAGCTCTTTGGAAATCATGCAGGAAGTCATGCTGGAGATGATGGTTGCTTGAATGTTAATTGTCACTTATCAGGTTGTCTAGGTCTTGCTACATATTGGCAGACTGTTTCAGTATCTGAGGAGTGGTGAATGGTGAGCATTGAGCAGTCACAAGTGAACATCCCCATTTATGAAAGAAGATAGGTCATTGATTAAGCACCTGAAGATGGTTGGTCCTAGGACACTATCCTGAGGAACTCCTGTAGCAATGTTCGGGTGCTGAGGTGATTAGCCTCCAACAACAATAATCTTCCTTTGTGCTAGCTATGGCTCCAACCAGTAGAGGGCTTTCCCCCAATTTCCATTGATTTTGGTATTGCTTGGGCTCCTTGATGCCACACACATTCAAATACTGCTTTATGTCAAGGGCTGTCACTCTCTCCTGATGTTTGGTGTTCAGTTCTCTTTTCCAAGTTTGAACTGAGGTTATAATGAGGTCTGAGCGCCCCTGACAAAGATTCCAAATTGAGCATCAATGAGGTTATTTATGTGTAATAACAGTTGATAGATGAGCTCTTCCATCATCTTGCTGATAATCGAGAGGAGACAGATTGGGTAAAAACTGGCTGGGTTGGATTTGTCCTGCTTTCTGAGTACAGGATATAACTAATTTTCACATTGCCGTATAGAAGCCAGTGTTGTCATTCTATTGGAACAGCTTGCTAGGGGCATGGCTCATTCTGGAGCACAAGTTTTCAGTACTATTGCCAGATTGCTGTCAGGGTCCATAGGTTTGCAAATACCCACTGCCTTCAACCATTTCTTGATATCACGTGGAGTGAATCGAATAGGTTGACGATTGGCATCAGTGATGCTGGGGACCACAAGAGGAGATGTGGGTCATTGACATTCAGACTCCTGACTGAAAATGTTTGAAAATGCTTCACCCAATATTTGCAAGCCTCCTCCTCCTGCTAAATTGTTCACTTGTCCATTCGTATTCATAATTGTATATGGCAAAATTTCAGAGTCTTGCTCTGATCTATTTGGTTGTGGGATTGCTTAGCTCTATCACATGCTGCATATGCTGTTTGGCATGCAAATTGTCCTGGGTTATAGCTCCACCAGGTTGACACCTCATTTTTAGGTATGCCTGGTGCTGCTCCTGGGATGCCCTCCTACACTCTTCATTGAACTGGAGTTGATAGCCCAGCTACATGATAAAGGTATAGCGGGTGATATGCCAGGCTGTGAGGTTGCACATTGTGCTGAGTACAATTCTGCTGCTGCTAATGCCCCACAGAGCCTCATGGATGTCCAGTTTTGAGTTGCTACATCTGTTCAAAATTTATCCCATTTAGCATGGTGGTAGTGCCACACAACACAATTGTGGGTATAGGGGGTTCTGTGGCTCTATGAATTATTCTTCTGTGAAGTGACTTGAGATGTTTTATTATATTAAAGGGGGTATCTGAACAGCTTTGGAGATTGGCAGGCTGGCACACACAGTAGGCATCAGCAATGGGGGTGACCCAGAGGCCTGGTGACAGCATTAGATATCACACTGTTAGTTGCCACTTAACAGTCTATGTTGAATTGATATTACCAATAACGGAAATGTCATGACACACACTTTGACCAGTTTGAACCATTTCCCCATGTCAATACTTTTAACTCCTTCAAGTCCTATAAGAAAGGCAGCAGATATGCTATGGAGACTCAGCAGTCCTCACAGGAGGATGAGAACTTGGAGAGTGCACCACTACATTACTCTACGACCAGCGCATATACAATGTACTGAATGGGATCTACATTAGAGGTGGCTAGATTGTCAACTGGTGGTGAAAGTATGACGCATCACGGTGGTAATGTTTGACTCGAGGGGGGTGAGAGGCTCCCGACAAGGTTAGTCACCTGGAACGTGTGAGGCCTGGGAGGGCCAGTAAAGAAGGCGAGGGGCTTCGTACATTTAAAGAGTCTGGGAGCCTCCGTGGTGATTATACAAGAGAACCATTTGCGGGTACAGGACCAGATTAGGGTCCGTAAATCTTTGGTGGGCCAGGTGCTTCACTCAGGTTTTGATAGTAGGGCCGGGGGGGCGCGATCTTAATTAATAAGAGGGTCCGGTTCCAAGTGGTGAGGGCTGACCAGAGGGCATGGTACGTGATGGTGGTCGGTACACTAGAGGGGAGGTTGGTGGTCCTAGTGAATGTCTATGCCCCAAATTGGGACAATGTATTGTTTATGATAATGCTCCACATTGGGTGGACCTGGTGCTGGAGGTCGGTCGGAGGCATCGAAGGGGGTGGTGGTTAGACTTTGGGCTGCTGTCAGACTTGGGGTTCTGTGTGAGGGCCATACGTATGTAGAGTAGAACAATAACGGGATGGTCTCACCCTCAACTTTCTGGGAGATGCTGAAGGCGGTGAATGGAGGAAGGACCATAGAGTATAAAGCAAATGTGGATAGGGAGGTGAGAGAGGAGCGACAGAAATTGGCAAATCGTAGATATGTGAGGGACCCAACCCTCACATATCTCCCATGGCATGCAAGAAAAAAACGACAATTGCAGTTTGACCTGCTGTTCACGTACAGGGCGGTGCGCCAATTTAGGCGAGTGAAAGGGGCATTGTATGAGTATGGGTAGAAGGCCAGTGGTCTCTTCACTCACCAACTCAGGCACGAGGAGGCAGCCAGGGAGATTGTTCAGATTAGGGTTGTGGAGGGTAGGCTGATCTCCTCCCCGGATAAGGTGAATGGAGTGTTTAGGGCCTTTTATCAGAGGTTGTATCGATCGGAGCTTACAAAGGACTAACGGGGAATGGCAGAGCTCCTGGGGAGTTTGGAGTTTCCCAAGGTGAGGGAGGAATTGAGGGAGGATCTGGAGGCGTCACTAGGCTTGGAGGAGATTCAGATAGTGCTGAGGCACAGGTACCCAGTGGAATTTTATAAGACGTTTTCGGAACATTTGGGTTCATTGTTGCTGGCCATATTTAGGGACTCTTTGGCAAGGGGCACCCTCCCAGAGACACTGGGGAGGTTGTCTATCTCTCTGCTCCTGAAAAAGGATAAGGGCCCCACAGAGTCTGGGATGTATCGTCTGGTCTCCTTGTTGAATGCAGATGGTGAGGGATCCTGGGACACTCTGGATTCAGATGGAGTCTGGTTCATGTAGAGGGACAAGGTCGGGAAAATTGGTCAAAACAGTAGTGGTGTCTACGTTAAGAATATGGGGGCCGCTCCGCCAGCATTTTAAGTTGACGACATGCACGCGCATACAGAGCTGGAGGCCTGTTTCGGATGTGCCAGAGCTGTGGACAGGTGCTGCAGGGACAGATGTCCTTGCCTTCACCTCATTGGTGGCGTAGAGGAGGATCATGTTGGGCTGGATTCTAGCAACGCCGTCGAGTGCTTCAGCATGACTAGGGGATTTAATGGGTGTTTTAGCACCTCAAGACTGTCAAATGCACTCAGCGGGGGGGGGTTGATTGAAGGGTTCTACTGGAGATGGCCGCCATTTGTATTGTCACTGTCAGCTGTTAGAGAGGGTGGGGGGATGGTATAAACAAAGTGGGTTGTATGTTGAGTGGTCGAGTGTGAGTGTGTCGAGTGTGAGTGTGGGTGTGTGGTGTGTGTCGAGCATGTGTCGAGTGTGAGGTGTGTGTCGAGTGTGTGGAATGTGTGGTGTGTGTGCGTGTGTCGAGTGTCTTTGTGTGTGTGTGACCCACGGAAAGCTTCCGCCAGCATTTGTAGAGGCAGAAATCATCCATAGGGAAAAATTGGAGGAGTGCATCTCAAGTACTGGTGCCACGATGTCTCAGGCATTTCCAATGATGTCCACCTCCATGGAAAGTGTAGCCACCCACATGGCAAATCAGATGCAGCAGGCCGCTGAGAGCATGTTGCCCAAGACAAATGACCTACATGCACTGTCTATCACGTAACACAAGATTGTGAAAAAGCTTGCCTTGGTGGCTCAAAGTCTCACCAAAAGGCAGCCAGCCAGGTGGGTCATGAGAGGGAAGATGGAGAAAGGCCACATGACAAGAGGGATTTTCATCCCTTCCACCCCCAATCAGACAAAGCACCACATGCTGCCATATGTCTCTATGACTGGGTTTTCTTCTGCACATGTGGAGTAGTGGACATGGAGCTGTTTTTGGAAGGGCACTCATGAGCTCCTAAAGGAGATGATCTTTGCTGTGGGCATCTCATACAATAGGGAAACGAGCTTCAAGCTTTACCAAATACTCAGGGTTGGATCTTTGACTATTGAAATGAACTGCGTTGGGGTGGAGCACAGGATGTATGAAGGAACTGTCAGATATTCTTACCCCCATAGATTACATTAAGCACACCTAGATGAGCCACATCTGGCTCCTTAGGGCAAGAGGAAGACAAAACAGATCTGTCTACACCTTTCACTTCCTGCAACTCAACTCCTCTCTGGAGTGCAATGTTGTTAAGGGCACAGGTGACCACACTCATTCTGGAGGCTTTTTAGGTGCCATACTGGAGCACCCGGAAGAAACTTACACAGACATAGGGAGAACATGCAAACTCCACACAGTCACCCAAGGTTGAAATTGAACCTGGGTTCCTGTTGCTGTGAGGCAGCAGTGCTAATCACTGTGCCGCCTGCTTCCAGGTGATGTGGCACCACTAGAACTGTCAAGGCATCAGAACCACATCTTCAGCAACCTAACTGTTTGCCCCATGTGGCTTCTATCTCATCTCTGCTCTGGATTTTTCAGCCAGGTCCTCAAAAGAGTACGGCTCGGCGAAAAGGAGCCAGTCACTGATTATGCGTGGAGGTCCATAAACCAATGGTGTTTCTGCTCTGATGGCTGCTCATCTGTTCCTATACAGGGGTACATGCTACAACTGCATGAATTGTTCCCATGCTGCAGTGAAGACTGAACATAAAGGAGTTGAGATCAAGATGAGGAAAGATGGGGGAAATTACTTCCAAAAAGTTGGAAATCACGTTCAAAGCAGCGAAATCAGGCTGCCACACAATTCTGAGCCCAAGCTTTCCAATTTCACTTTTTAAAGGCTTTCCAGTCTATCACTTTCAGCAATGGTTCTCTGCTGGGCTCTCGCCTAGTTCACCCTGGAGCATTCCACTCAGCTCAAGAAACTATGTTCCAGCTCTTTAAGCCAGAATGCTGGTTTAAATCCTGAGATATTGAGGGACTTAAATATTAAAATTAATTAGCCAACAGCTCCTAGGGGTTTTCCTGCTCACCTGCAAACCTGCTAAGAGAAACCTGGAAGCAAGTGGCATGGGGGTTAGAACTACTGCCTCACAGCGTCAAGGACCCGGTTTTGATTTCGACCTTGGGTGACTGTGTGGAGTTGGAAAATTTTCTGCATGTCTGCATGTTTCCTCCAGGTGCTCTGGTTTCCTCCCACAGTTTAAAGATGTGCAGGTCGGTGGATTGACCATGCTAAATTGTCCCTTAGTGTCCAAAGGCTAGCTGGATTGCAGGAATAAGGCGAGGGAAGGGGCCTAGGTTAGGGTGCTCTTTCGGAAGGTCAGTGCAGAGTGAACGAGCCAAATGGCTTCCTTCTGCACTGAAGGGATTCTATCCTGTTGAATTCCGAACCATGTGACAATTCTGTGGGCCTAACCCCCAAGCCACACACAAATCCTCCTCCACCCTTGACATTTAAAATTCAGTCCTTTATCTCCAAATGGAAGCTAGTTGCAATGACTTTCGATTCCAGTCTGATGTGGCTGTTTGAATACTGTGGGTTTAGGCTCAGCTGGAAGTCTACAGCTACTGGAGTCTGATTTATTATGTTAGTTACATGTAGTATGTGTGATTATTTCAGATTGCAGCATTCAGGATTTTTTTTGTGTCCCTTGGTTGCCTCACATTCTTGTGAACTGCCTCTTACCTTATCATTATCAAAGACAGCCTCCGCAAAGCCTAGAAAAGCAGTGTTTGAAACAAGAGGCAGTGAATGAAGCCAAGAAGCTCCACATCAAAAGATCTTTCAAAAATGTAATGTAATATGTAGAAAATAAAAGATTCCTATTGGAGGGAGATCATCATCAGAGCTTGTAAATACAGCTCAGGGACAGCTTGCTTGCTGACTGTGCTGCACATTTCTTGTACAGCTTCAGGATTTAAAGTATTGCAGCAGCATCTCAAAGCAGAGCTGCAATGTTGCAAACATGAACAATTACTTTTAAGCTGACAAAGATATGTTTGTAATAAACAGATAATTCCGGAAATACTCAACAGGTCTGGCAGCAATGGTGCAGAGAAAAGCAGAGCAAACATTTCAGGTCTGTGTCCTTGCATCAGATGAAAGATCACAGACCTGGATCACGAGCTCTATTTCTCCTTCTACACAAGCTGCCAGATTTGCTGAGAACTCTTAAAAGTTTTGTGTTTCTATTTCAGATTTCCAACATTTTCTTTCAAATTTCCATCATTAGCAGTATTTTGCATTTGTTTACAGGCTAATTTTTATCTTGTTCATTTTGCTTTTTATGCACTCTATCAGAACAAAATGTTTTCTTCTTTTCACTTGTAATTCTACCTGTGATACTGACTTTCTGCGATGTATTAATTTTTGGTGACACCTTCTCCCAAGCTCCAAGCTACTTTGTTGCACACCTGATTGCCATTAGGTGAATTTGTATGGCATCAGTGACAACCTCTCTCATTTTTCCTCCCTCTGAGGGCACTGGGTTCCATTAACTAACTGGCATAATTGGGATTTGTATGCAATTCTGCAGACACTTACCAGCTACCTACCATTCATTGGACCAGTGAGCCAGAACACAAATGGGTTTGCCACATTGCCACTTATGGATCTCATAGAAATAAATAAAATCCTGATGGGACTGGACAGGCTAGATGTGGGAAGAATGTTCCCGATGTTGTGGACATCCAGAACAAGGGGTCACAACCTAAGAAACGGGGTAAGCCACAGGACTGAGATGAGGAAGAACATCTTCTCTCAGAGAGTTGTAAACTTGTGGAATTCTCTACCACAGAAAGCTGTGGGGGCCAGTTTGTTGTATATATTCAAAAGGGAGCTGGACGTGGGCCTTGTGGTTAAAGGGATCAAGGAGATGGAGAGAAAGCGGGAGTTGGATACTGAATTTGCATGATAAACCATGATCATATTGAATGGTGGTGTAGGCTCAAAGAGGCGGATGGCCAACTCCTGCCCCTATTTTCTATGTTTCTATGTCTGTTAGCCTTTGGCTGCTGTTGAGTAAAGAGCCAAGAATTCTACTCCTTCACCCAAACACTTTTATTTTTCCTTGAACACACCCTGTACCAAAACTCAATCACCACATCACATGCCTCATAGGACACCTGCAGCCTCTTTACATGTTAGTGTCAATTATTCGATACTGAACATCAATGAGACATCTAATTGGAATGTTTCTTAACCCATTCCTTAACATGTCTATGTGGGTTTCCTCCGGGTGCTCCAGTTTCCTCCCACAGTCCAAAGCTGTGCAGGTTTGGTGGATTAGCCATGCAAAATTCCCCCTTAGTGACCAAAGATTAGATGGGATTAAGGGGATAGAGCAGGGGAATGGGCCAAGGTAGGGGGTTCTTGGTAAGATTGGTGCAGACTCAATGGGTCAAATGGCCTCTTTCTGCACTGTAGGGATTCAAGGTCATGTTGGTGTCTATCTTCAAGCCTGGATATCATCACACAGAAGTTGTTTGATCCCAGAAGTGATCAAAACAAAATGACAATTGGAATCTATTGGAACTATTCTATAAGGTAGGAAAAGAGGAATATAAATCAAGTGGTCAGCTGATTCAGGCTTGCACATTTGTATCTTATTGAAACTAATTGCATTAGCAAGATAGGGGAACAGGTTGAGGTATGGTGTACACCCCAGGGAGAATTTTTAAAAAAACATTAACACATACAGTCCCTCTCCCCCCAACCCTCCCAGCCTCACCTCCCTAATGTTCGATGTGATCCAATTCTCGAAAGTGCATAATGAATAATGCCCATGAATTGTTGAACCCCTCCATCCTTCCCCCAGTTCAAATTTGACCTTTTCAAGCGTCAAGAATTCCAGCAGGTCCTCCCGCCACGCCAGGGCACAGGATGGAGAGGTTGATCTCCACCCTAATAGGATCCGCCTCCGGGCGATCAACGAGACGAAGGCTACAACATCTGCCTCCGCTCCCGGTTCCAACCCCGCCCGATCCGACACCCCGAATATGGCCTCCCGAGGACCCGGGTCCAGTTCCACGTGCACCACTTTAGAGATTACCCTAAACACCTCCTTCCAGTAATCCTCCAGCTTTGGACAGGACCAAAACATATGAACGTGGTTTGCGGGGCCCCCCCACACAACGTTCACACACATCTTCTACCCGCTCAAAGAGCCGGTTCATCCTCGCACTTGTACGGTGCGCTCTATACACCACCTTCAGCTGTATCAGCCCCAACCTCGCACAAGAGGTGAAGGCATTCACCCTCCGGAGCACCTCACACCAGAACCCCTCCTCCATACCCTCTCCCAACTCTTCCTCCCACTTTGCCTTGATCCCTTCTAGCAGCGCCTTCTCCTCCTCCAAAATAGCCCCGGAAACCACCAATACTATCCCCTTCTCCAGTCCCCCTGTCGTCAGCACCTCCTTCAACAATGTGGAAGCCGGCTCTACTGGGAAGCTCTGTATCTCCTTTCTGGCAAAGTCTCGAACCTGCATGTATCTAAATATGTCCCCCTGCTCCAGCCTATACTTCGCTCACCCCAGGGAGGATTAAAGAATGTGCAAAATATGTATTTGGGTTGGCGGCAAAAGTTGTAGTCGAAAGAACAATGGGCTAAAAAGAAAACAATGAAAAAGCATTTCTTCATTTTCGTGACTGCATACATTTCTAGAGCTGATTACCAGAGATTTTCATGCATTGTGTGTGTAAGAAATGGACAATGCACTGTTAATCAATGGGTGTATGCTTAACACTCTTTGTACTCACCCAAGGTAACATTCTTTGCTGTAGTGTCATTACAGGAGTGGTAGTATCGCACTAACCAAACAATTCCTATGATTGCATATGCAAATTCTATCAGCACAATTGCTGCAAAAAAGAAACACAATTAAGTATGGATTATGTATTATTTTGGAAAAGACATAAAACTACTTTTTAAAAACTGTTATAACCCCATTAGAGGTCCCGGGATAAGGACAATATGGTTTCCCATGACCTCCCCGGCCCCGGTATATGACCTTCCCTTTTAAGAGGGCAGGGCTTCCCCTTAACAAGGAGAGTCCCAGCTGCATAAAAACCCTGGCCTGGTTGCAGGTCGAGGAAGGAGACCCTTAGCTGAGTGGAGGAATATTTGGAATTGTATTGTAATAGACCTTCTTCGGTAATTTCTACTATCGTCTATGCATCCTGCTTATCGCGGGTTCAACACTGGCGACAAGATTCAGTGGAGCTGCCGTTGATACCGGTTGCTGCACGCCCAGTCCACCTCATCTAGGTCTCGGGAGGTCCCACTATCAACTGCCGCATATAGGAAAGTTGGAAACTTTTGATGTAAGTATAGACGGTTGGGGGCAATACATAGAATGCATGAACTATTTTTTTTCAAACAAATGTGATTATGGGCGATGAGAGACAAACCGTGGTACTACTAGTGCCTTGCGGAGAGCCTACCTACAGTGTGATAAAGAGCCTCACTCACCTGGACCCCCCAGATACACAGTTGTTTGCCACCCTGGTTGCCCTAGTGGAGGAGCATTTTGACACAAAACCACTGCTCATCGTGCGCCGTTTCCAGTTCCACATGGCTTCTCAGGCCTAGGCCGAATTTGTGGGCGACTTCTTGGCCCACTTCTGAAAACTGGCCAAGACTTACGAATTTGGAGCGACATTGAATGAGACCCTCCAGGATCACTTGCTGTGTGGACTCCGTGATGCGGCCACGCTAGCTGAGGTCACCTGGACCTGCAATGCGCGTTGGAAATAGCCATTTCCAGAGAAAGTGCTGAACAAGAGGTCCAGACTCCAGAGACTGGTGGCGCTCAGTCTGGGACGCCAAAGCGCGTGACAATCACACTCGGCTAAAACTGAGAAGGCTGGCTCCTGACAATGGGATACCTACTGGAGGAACACAGGCCATCGTAAGAGGCCCGGAACGCCGCCAGATGTTCTCCCCCGACCAGGAGGAACTGAAGTATGCCGACCGACCAACAGGGGGCGCAACAGGCCGCAGAAACTAGGGGAACAGGAGGCCGCACGAGGATCTACCTGCCCGTCAACCCTGTAGTGGCAACCACCCCCCCACGTGACAGGGCTTAGTATGTGGAAGACGACAACAGCACCTACCAGCAGTTAGACTGCGTGGCTACGCCAATAGTGGCACCCATCCAGATCTCCCTGAATATTAATGGTCACCCAAACTGCATGGAACTCAACACTGGGGGGGGGTGGGGGGGGCAGGCATTGTCGGTAGTCATTTGATATGGCCTTCTATCGCTGACCCTGTTGGACACCAACTCGAGGCTGGCCACTTATACATGGGAACCACTGGCAATAGTGGGCACTTCAACTGTTCCGGTCGAGTAAGGTCAATGATCTGCAAACCTTCCTCTGGTGGTGATCCACGGGAGCGGTCCAAGCTTGTTGGGGTGCGACTGTTCATGCCATCTTCAGTAGCTTGGCAGCGGGTGTGCCGCATCCACCCACATGACCCTGAAGGGGTTCTGACAAGGTTTCCATCGGTGCTCTAGGGTGGCTTGTGGATCATAAAAGGGGCTGTGGCCCAAATAAGTGTGGACCCGATGGCTCAACCGCGCTACTTCTGCACCCGACCTGTCCCGTACACCTCATGACCCAAGGTGGAGGCATTATACGCCTGGTGAAATTCTCCGACTGGGCGACGCTGGTCGTCCCGGTCATGAAACCGGGTGGATCAGTACATTTGTGTGGTGCCTATAAGATGACGGTCAACCGTGTCTCTCGACTGGACCGTTTTACAGTCCCTAGGATCATTATGCGAAGCTCAGTGGAGGTCGCACGCGTATGAAACTCGATATGAATCACACTTACCTCCAGTTGGTCCTGGTCCCCCAAATCCAGACGCTTCGTAACCGTGAACACACATAGGGGGCTATATGAACACACCCGTCTGCCTTTTGGGGTTTCCTCCACGTGTGCAATATTCCAGAGCATAATGGAGAACATCCTGTGAGGTCTACTTCTAATAATCTCCTAAACGTTATTAGTGTCACAAGTAGACTTACATTAACACTGCAATGAAGACACTGTGAAAATCCCCTCGTCGCCACATTCCGGCGCCTGTTCGGGTACACCGAGGGAGAATTCAAAATGTCCAATTCACTTACCAAGCACGTCTTCCGGGATTTTTTGGGGGAAACTGGAGCACCCGAAGGAAACTACCGCAGACACGGGGAGAATGTGCAGACTCTGCACAGACAGTGACCCAGCTGGGAATCAAATCCGGGTCCCCTTCGCTGTGAAGCAACAGTGCTAACCACTGTGCTATTGTGTGCCTCTATGGTGGCCTGGGCCGTCGTCGCCTGTATCTTGAGTACCTCCATCCACTTGGAGTGGGCATCGCAAGGATGAGGAACACTGCGCCCTGAAAGATGCCAATAAAGTCCAGTTTCCTACCAAATACGGACACAGGGCCGCGAGTCTAAACGCCAAGTGAACCATCTCCAAAGCCGCGTGCCGGCCATTGATTTGGGCGTCCCAGCTCCGCCGTCTTCTCCTGCTTCCCCTGTTATCGCGGCCCGCAGCCCCGCCGGTTGTCGAGAACCCAGCGGTCATTTTTGAGGACACCCAAGATGCCAGATAAAGAACTGGGAGAACAGTACATTTGTGTGATGACTGTAAGATGAACGTCAACCGTGTCCCCCGACTGGACCGTTTTCCGGTCCCTAGGATCGAGGATCATTATGCGAAGCTCAGTGGAGGTCGTCCGTGTATGAAACTCGACATGAGTCACGCTTACTTCCAGTTGGTCCTGGTCCCCCAAATCCTGCAGCCTGTTGCGACCTAGCTCTCATTCGGAAACTGAGGCCACCACCAGAGGCGTCCGTGCCAGCTCTCGTGACCGCACCAGCAATGGCCCCACCAGCCTGACGCTCGTCACGCAAATGCCACTCCCCAGTCCGATATATGCCTCCTCACGCCACAAGGTCTGCCCCTGAACGCGGTCCACAAGTTAAACGGTTGAAAGGCCCACACTTACCAATAGATGTGGACATTGCTTTGGACTGGGGAGGGGGCGCGTGGAGGAGTGTTACAACCCCAACTGAGGTCCCGGGATCAGGACTATATGGTTTCCCATGACCTCCCCGGAATATGAACTTCCTTTTTAAGGGGGTGGAACTTCCCCTTTAAGGGGGCAGGGCTTCCCCTTCACAAGGAGCACGCCAGCTGCATAAAAACCCTGGCTTGTTTGCAGGTAGAGGAAGGAGACCTTTAGGGGAGTGGAAGAGTATTTGGAATTGTATTAGAATAAACCTTGCTCGGTAATTTCTACTATCGTCTAGATGTCCTGCTTACTGCGGATTCAACAAAAACATATATTGTACATATTTATGTCGTCAGCAGACAATTTAGTACCAAATTATCCTGCTCAAAAATCAAACATGAGATTTAATTAGGAGCACATTGTCTGTCACTTTAATGATACCATGTGGTTGTTGAGCATCAGAATAAGCTGCAAACTAGTCTCTGATTACAACTAATTTTCTTTTACAGATATTGCATTGGCATTCCAAAGACACCTTTGTGCAAATGTGTTGATTTTCTTTCTTTATTCACAACATGCTAAGTGCTTAAACCTTTGGTTGCGTTTAATGACTGCAAAGAAATGCATTTGTACAAGGCATATAAAGCAAAGACAGATCTGGACAATAAATTCAGAACAAAATAGTTTTGAAAATAGCAAACAAATCCATTAAATCCTGGAAGTATATAGTAGGTCAGTCTATATCTGATAAAGAAATCATCATCATAATTTCCAATCAGCTATTGTCAGAGCTCCTGTGACTGCTCCCTTCACCACTGTCCAGAAATTCAATTGGGCCAGTCTGGTGAACGTACTGCTACTACAATTCACCACTGTATTGTATTGTGTTGATGACCTTGTGGGCTCTGCCTGTTCTCCGTCCCCTCGGGGGTGGTTTATAAATCTGCAGCCTGTAGGCAGCACTCAGTACAGAGCAGTCGCAGGCAGGCACAGATCTAGCTTATTAAAACCACTGTTCACTTCGACTAATCATCTTGTGTGAATTGATGGTCGCATCAATTTAATAAGCTAAGATATCGCAATGGAAGCCGCCATCAAACCTGATCGACTGGAACTCGACCCACAGGCAGCTGAAGCCAAAGGAATCTTTTCACACTGGCTCCGCTGCTTTGAGGCCTACCTCACCGCCTCCTCCTCGCCCGCCGCCACCGAGGCACAGAAGCTGAGTCTCCTCCACGCCCGGGTGAGCCCCAGGATCTCTGTACTAATCGAAGACGCGACCACATACGCAGACACGATCCTGAAAAGACATTACGAGAGGCCGGTGAACAAAGTGTTCGCGCGGCATCTCCTCACCACACATCGTCAATGCCCCAGGGAATCCCTGGAGGAATATCTACGCGACCTGAGGGTACTCGCTCGAAACTGTAACTACAAGGACGTCACGGCCTCGCAGCACATGGAACTTGCCATCCGGGACACCTATGTAGCTGGAGTCCGGTCCAACTATGTCGGACAGCGCCTGTTTGAAAAGGGCACCCTCGACCTAGAAGAGACGGTAAAACTATCCACCTCATTAGAGGTAGCCTTCCAGAGCCTAAATGCTTTCCCTTCCGACCACGCAATTTCCTCGTGGGCGCCGGAGGCGCGACCAGCACCCGACCTGAGGGTGTACCAGGCCTGTGCCGTGCTGCTGCCTGCCCAACCCAGGGGGCCGTCCTGCTATTTCTGCGGTCAGAACCAGCACCCGTGGCAGCGTTGCCCAGCTCAGAACACGACCTGCAGTGACTGCGGCAAGAAAGGACATTTTGCCAAAGTCTGCCTGGCCCGACCCAAAGTTCCAAAATCGCAGGCCCGACTCACAGGCAGCCAGACCCCGCAGCGTGGCTGCGTGCCTGCCGGTACCGCCCCCTTCTGACGCATCACCCGCCTCGTGCTATCCGTGGGGGCCGCCATCTTTAACTCTACACGACACGTGCGACTCATGGGTGCCGCCATCTTGGCTGCCAGCTTCAACGCCGCCTGACATGTGCGACCGACGGGGGCTGCCATCTTGGCCGCCATCTTCAACGCCGCCCGCCACGTGTGACCAACGCGGGCTGCTATCTTGGGTCCACCCCGCTAGCACCGACCACGCCGGCTACCTGCAGCTTGGCCCTGTCACTCTCGACCAGTCACGGCCCAAGTACCTCAAGAACTCCATGATGACCGTCCGGGTCGATGGGCACGAAACGCCCTGTCTGTTTGACTCCGGGAGCACGGAGAGCTTCATCCATCTGGACACGGAAAGGCGCTGCTCCCTCCAGATTTCCCCCGCGTCCCAAACAATCTCCCTTGCTTCCGGATCACATTCAGTGCATATCCGGGGGTACTGTGTCGCGAACCTCGCGATACAGGGTGCCGAGTACACCAATTTTAAACTCTATGTCCTCCCCCATCTCTACGCTCCTCTCTTGTTAGGACTGGATTTCCAGTGCAAACTCAGAAGCTTCACCCTGAAGTTCGGCGGACCCCTACCCCCTCTCACCGTATGTAGCCTCGCGACCCTTAAGGTCGCCGCTCCCTCGCTCTTTGCAAACCTCACCTCCGACTGTTAACCCGTCGCCACCAGGAGCAGGCGGTACAGTGCCCAGGACAGGACTTTTATCAAGTCGGAGGTCCAGCGGCTCTTGAGGGAGGGGATCATCAAGGTCAGCAATAGCCCCTGGAGAGCCCAAGTGGTGGTCGTCAGGACCGGGGAAAAGAACCGGATGGTTGTAGACTACAGCCAGGCCATAAATCGGTACACGCAACTCAATGCGTACCCCGTTCCCCGCACAGCAGACATGGTTAATCAGATTGCACACTACCGGGTTTTCTCCACGGTAGATGTGAAGTCCGCATACCACCAGCTTCCAATCTGTCCAGAAGACCGCCACTACACTGCCTTTGCGGTAGACGGCCGCCTCTTCCACTTCCTCAGGGTCCCCTTCGGTGTCACCAATGGGGTCTCGGTCTTCCAAAGAACGATGGACCGAATGGTTGACCAGTACGGGCTGCGGGCCACGTTCCTGTACTTGGATAACGTCACTATCTGCGGCCATGATCAGCAGGACCACGACGCTAACCTTCAGAAGTTCCTCCAAACCGCCCAAGCTCTCAATCTCACCTACAACAAGGAGAAATGCGTTTTCCGCACAACCCAACTAGCCATCCACGGCTATGTCGTGGAAAACGGAATCCTAGGGCCAGACTGATGCACGATCAATGACCACTAAAGCGAGGTTGTAGTCCAACTGAAGGCTTTAATAAGCTAGATGTTTCCCCCAGCAGCTCAGGAACAGAATGAAGGGTGCTGGTGCGCCACTGGTTCTTATACACCACCTAGCAGGGCGGAGCTATCATACATTCTAACCAATAGAAACCATACAGTTTCCACCAATGATGCAACCCATCAGGTACCAAAATACCTATAATACCACATTCACCCCCTGTTAAATAAGAGTCCAGCGGGGGTGGTGGCCTGAAACTACAAAACATGGCAACATGGCATAATTAGTAATGGAGGTACCGTAATACCTCTGTACAGTGTTTAGTAACTATTTACACTTCTGATAGCTATGTACATTTGATGGTTTATATTTACAGTTTAGAATTAAAATGAAGCAATCAGTCGATCTGGCTTGGGTCACTGTCTGTGCGGAGTCTGCACTTTCTCCCCGTGTGCGCGTGGGTTTCCTCTGGGTGCTCCGGTTTCCTCCCACAGTCCAAAGATGTGCAGGTTAGGTGGATTGGCCATGATAAATTGCCCTTAGTGTCCAAAATTGCCCTTTGTGCTGGGTAGGGTTGCTGGGTTATGGGGATGGGGTGGAAGTGTGGGATTGGGTAGGGTGCTCTTTCCAAGAGCTGGTGCAGACTTGATGGGCTGAAAGGCCTCCTTCTGCACTGTAAATTCTATGAAAGATCGGGGACCCTGGTCGTCCTCTGTGATCGTCGGAGCTTCGGTGGTGACTCCGGTGGAGGCTCGGGCATCTGCGACTCCAGGAGCGTGGCTTCGATCTCGATTGCAGCTTCGGCACCCCTAGACGTTGCTGGTGGGGAAAATGGTTGACCTGGGAAGGGAGCGCCTGCGGGGGGGCGTCGGTGGGTGGGGGGGCCTAGGCGGAGCCGGCGGAAGGACCAATCCTCCTGTAAGGTGCTGCGGTGGAGGGGAGGGTGGGACTGGTGGCTGGGATGTGCGTGGGGTTCCGGTGGGTGCCAGGTCCCGTAGGGAGACCGTATCTTGTTGGCCGTCGGGGTACGCCATGTAGGCGTACTGGGGGTTAGCATGGAGCAGATGGACCCTCTCGACCAACGGGTCCGACTTGTGCGCCCGCACAATGGGTCCAGGTACTGCCAGCCACCAGGATGGGTCCAGGTACTGCAAGCCAGGTTGGGAGCGAGGTCCCAGAGGAGGACTTCCTGGGGAAGACAAGGAGGCGTTCACGAGTTGTCCGATTGGTGGTCGTACAAAGCAGTGACCAAATGGAGTGGAGAGCATCCGGGAGGACTTCTGGCCAGCGGGAGACTGGGAGGTTCCTGGACCGTAGGGCCAGTAGGACGGTCTTCCAGACCATTCCGTTCTCCCCCTCTACCTGTCCGTTACCCCGGGGGTTGTAACTGGTCGCCCTGCTTGAGGCGATGCCCTTGCTGAGCAGGAATTGACGCAGTTCATCGCTCATAAAGGAGGACCCCCTATCACTGTGTATGTAAGCGGGGAACCCGAACAGTGCAAAGATGCTATGGAGGGCCTTGATGACGGTGGTTGCGGTCATGTCGGGGCAGGGGATGGCGAATGGGAACCGGGAGTACTCATCAATCACATTCAGGAAGTACGTGTTGCGGTTGGTGGAGGGGAGGGGGCCTTTGAAGACCATGCTGAGGCATTCAAAGGGACGGGAAGTCTTTATCAGGTGCGCTTTCTCTGGTCGGTAGAAGTGCGGTTTGCACTCCACGCAGATTTGGCAGTCCCTGGTGGCTGTCCTGACCTCCTTGATGGAGTGGGGCAGGTTGCGGGTCTTGACAAAATGGAAAAAGCGAGTGACCCCCGGGTGGCAGAGGTCCTCGTGGAGGGCTCGGAGGCGGTCCACTTGTGCGGTGGCACATGTGCTACGGGACAGGGCGTCATGAGGCTCGTTTAGCTTCCCGGGACGATACATGATCTCGTAGTTGTAGGTGGAGAGTTCGATCCTCCACCGCAAGATCTCTCGGAAGCATGGAGGGTACGAGGGAAGAAGGCCACGGGTCTGCCCGCTTGGTCGAGGGTGGCTGCCAGAGCTACGTCGGACGCATCGCTCTTGACGTGGAAGGGAAGAGACTCGTCGATGGCGTGCATCGTGGCCTTTGCAATGTCTGCTTTGATGCGGCTGAAGGCCTGGCGGGCCTCTATCGACAGGGGAAAAGCTGTGGATTGGATAAGGAGACGGGCCTTGTCCGCGTAGTTGGGGACCCACTGGGCGTAGTTGCTGAAAAACCCTAGGCAACGTTTCAGGGCCTTGGAGCAGTGAGGGAGGGGGAACACCATAAGGGGGCGCATGCATTCAGGGTCGGGGCCTATAGCTCCATTTGGCACTACGTAGCCGAGGATGGCTAGGCGGTCGGTGCTAAACACGCATTTATCCTTGTTGTATGTAAGGTTCAGGATTTTAGCAGTCTGGAGAAATTTTCGGAGGTTGGTGTCGTGGTCCTGCTGATCATGGCCGCAGATGGTGACATTAGCGAGCTACGGGAATGTTGCCCGTAAACCGTACCGGTCAACCATTCGGTCCATCTCGCGCTGGAAAAGAGACTCCGTTGCTGACACCAAAGGGAACCCTTAAGAAGTGATAGAGCCGCCCATCTGCCTCGAAGGCAGTGTATTTGTGGTCACTAGAACGGATGGGGAGCTGGTGGTAGGCGGACTTGAGATCCACCGTGGAGAAGACCTTATAATGCGCGATCCTGTTTACCAGGTAGGATATGCGGGGGAGAGGGTACACGTCCAGCTGCGTAAACCTGTTGGTGGTCTGACTGTAGTCGATGACCATCCTATGCTTCCCCCCGGTCTTTACCACCACTACTTGAGCTCTCCAGGAGCTGTTACTGGCTTAAATGACCCCTTCCCTCAGTAACCTTAGGACCTCTGACCTAATAAAGATCCGATCCTGGGCACTGTAGCGTCTGCTTCTGGTGGCGATGGGTTTGCAATCCGGGGTGAGGTTCGCAACAGGGAAGGCGGGTCGACCTGAAGGGTCGCGAGGCCGCAGACAGTAAGGGGGAGGTATAGGGCCGCCGAATTTGAAGGTCAGACTATGAAGGTTACACTGGAAGTCTGAACCCAGGAGTGTAGCCGCGCAGAGATGGGGAAGGACGTAGAGACGGAAAATTTTGAACTCCCTTCCCTGGACTGTGAGGTTTGCTTCACAAAACCCCTTTATCTCCACTGTGAGAGAACCGGAAGCCAGGGAGATTTTTTGATTAATGGGGTGGATGAGGAGAGAACAGTGCCTTACCGTGTCAGGGTGTATGAAGCTCTCCGTGCTCCCAGAGTCGATTAGGCAGGACGTCTCGGGCCCGCTGATGAATACGGTCGTCGTAGCAGTTGAGAGTGTTCGAGGCCGAGACTGATCCAGAGTCACCGAGGCTAATCGCAGCAGTTGAGAGTTCTCTTCGGGCAGTGCATGGTCAGCGGAGCTGGGGTCCTGGGGGTTCATCCAAGATGGCGGCTCCCATTGGTCGCACATGGCTGGGGGTACACAAAATGGTGGCGCCCATCCCTCCAACGTGGCGTCCGCGAAACAAGATGGCGGCACCCGGGGTCCGCACGTGGCCCTGGAATATGAAGATGGTGGCGACCGCTGGCCGCACGGGGCCCGTGGAGAAGTTTGTGGTTGCGGTCCGCATTCGCCGCTGGAGACTGCGGCAACCACACGGGCCTGGCATACCCCCACAAAATAACCCTTTTTGCCGCATCCCTTGCAGGTGGATGCGCGGGCCGGGCAGCGCTGGCGGGGGTGCTTTGCCTGCCTGCAAAAGTAGCAGCGGGGCCCCTCGGGTTGCCAGGCCGCCTTGCAGCACAGGCCTGTGGGGGAATGGGGGAAATCTCGGGGTCGGCCGCGGAGAGGTTCCATGCTGCCCAGGGGGCTGCCGCGCGGTCGGGAACGTAAGCACGGGCGTTCCTGGAGGCCACGTCCAGGGAGCCTGCAAGGGCCCCTGCCTCCCTGAGACCCAGGGTGTCCTTTTCTAACAGATGCTGGCAGATTTGTGAAGATAGCATACCTGCCACGAAAACGACCCGGACTAAGAGCTCCATGTGTTCATTCGCCGAAACTTGCAGGCAGCTGCAGCTTATTCCCAACACCAGGAGTGCACGGTAGAATTCCTCCAGTGATTCCCCAGGGGTTTGTCGTCTTGTTGCAAGCAGGTGCCGGGCGTAGACCTGGTTTGCCGGGTGTAGACCTGGTTTACCGGGCGAATATAGTGTCATTTTAACAGTGTCCAATTGCTGCATCCAAGTCTTCCGCTTCCTCGATGAGGATGTAAATCTCCGGGCTCACCCTTGAGTGCAGGACGTGCAGTTTTTGCTCTCGCGTGGGTGAGTTTTCGGCCGTCCCTAGATACCCTGTAAAGCACGCCAGCCAGTGCTTAAAGATTGCCGCTGAGTTTGCCGCGTGGGGGCTAAGTTGCAGACACTCCGGCTTGATTCGGAGCTCCAACTTTTCTTCTTAAAAAAAAAACTAGCTTATTAAATTGATGCATGATCAATGACCACTAAAGCGAGGTTGTAGTCCAACTGAAGGCTTTAATGAGCTAGTTGTTTCCCCCAGCAGCTCAGGTACGGAATTAAGGCTGCTGGGGCGGCACTGGTTCTTATACCCCGCCTAGCAGGGCGGAGCTACAATACATTCTAACCAATAGAAAGCATACAGTTTCCACCAATGGTGTTTTAGCCTATCAGGTACCGTAATACCTACAATACCACACCGACCCTGACTGCATGCACCCCCTCCTGCAACTCCCCCTTCCCTACTGCCCCAAGGCCCTGAAAAGATGCCTGGGGTTCTTTTCATATTATGCCCAGTGGGTCCCCAACTATGCGGACAAAGCCCCGCCCACTTATCAAAGCCACCATCTTTCCCCTGACGACTGAGGCCCGAGTCCATCCCCTTCCAGGTGGAGAGCGACGCGTCAGATGTCACCCTGGCCGCTACACTTAACCAGGCAGGCAGGCCTGTGGCCTTCTTTTCCCGTCCCCTCAACGCCTCCGAGATTTGACACACCTCTGTCGAAAAGGAAGCTCAAGCCATTGTGGAAGCTGTGCGGCATTGAAGGCACTAACTGGCCGGTAGGAGGTTCACCCTCGTCACCGACCAACAACACAGAGCGGGGCAAGATCAGGAATGATAAAATCTTGAGGTGGAGAATCGAATTCTCCACCTATAATTACAATATCGTCTATCGTCCTGGGAAGCACAATGAGCCCCCAGATGCCCTGTCCCGCATGGCATGCGCCAACGTGCAAGGTGACTGACTTCGGGCCATCCACAATGACCTCTGTCACCTGGGGGTCACCTGGCTTCTCCACTTCATCAAGGCCCGCAACCTGCTCTACTCCACCGAGGAGGTCAGGGCCATGACCAGACTGCCAAGTCTGCGCGGAGTGCAAGCCGCACTTCTATCGGCCAGACAAGGCCCACCTGGTGAAGGCATCCCGCCCCTTTGAGCGCCTCAGCGTCAATTTCAAAGGGCCCCTCCCCTCCACTGACCGCAACATCTATTTTCTCAACTTCGTTGACGAGTACTCCCGTTTCCCCTTTGCCATCCCATGCCCCGACATGACCGCGGCCACTGTCATTAAGGCCCTGCACAGCATCTTCACCCTGTTCGGTTTCCCCACTTACGTCCACAGTGACCGGGGCTCCTCATTTATGAGCCATGAGCTGCGTCAGTACCTGCTCGGTAAGGGCATTGCCTCGAGCAGGATTACCAGCTACAACCCTCAGGGAAACGGACAGGTGGAGAGGGAGAATGCGACGGTATGGAAGGCCGTCTTTCTGGCCTTATGGTCTAGATGTCTCCCTGTTTCCCGCTGGCAGGAGGTCCTCCCCGACCCTCTCCACTCCATTCGGTCGCTCCTCTGTACAGCCACGAATGAGACCCCCCACGACCATCTATTTGTCTTCCCCAGGAAATCCACCTCCGGGGTCTTGTTTCTGTTCTGGCTGACAACGCCGGGGCCTGTCCTCCTCTGGAAGTACGTGAGGAGCCATAGGTCTGACCCACTGGTCGAGAGGGCCCAGCTCCTACATGCCAACCCTCAGTATGCCTACGTGGCGCACCACGACAGCCGACAAGATACAGCCTCCCTCCGGGATCTGGCACCCGCCGGTTCCCCAGCGACCATCACCTACCCCCTCCCCCTTACACCGAATACCGCCCCTACACGGCCTACACCCCCCCCCACTCCCCCCATCGCCGACCCACCGTGATGAAGCTTCAGATGACACGCTCCCGGAGTCAACGAGCCCAACACCCGTGCCTGCAGCGACGGGTTCAACACCCATGCCCGCAGCAAAGCCGGAACTGAGGCGATCACAGAGAACGATCAAGGCGCCGGACAGACTTGATCTGTGAGCCCACTTTACCCCCGCTGGACTTCAATTTTTTGACAGGGGGTGAATGTGGTGAACGTATTGCTACTACAATTCACCACTGTATTGTATTGTATTATGTTGATGCCCTTGTGGGCTCCGCCTGTGGCATCGCCCCTTCGGGGGTGGTATATAAATCTGCAGCCTGTAGGTGGCACTCAGTACAGAGCAGTCACAGGCAGGCACAGATCTAGCTTATTAAAACCACTGTTCACTTCTACTAATCGTCTTGTGTGAATTGATGGTCGCATCTGCCAGTCATAGCCACAATGTAGCTACAAGACATATGCAGAACTTAGGATCACAGCCATTGCAGAAACACCATCACTACATGAATATGATTCAAAGAGAAGATCAGGGCAATTAGAGCTACACAACAATCATGGCCTTGCCAGTGTCACTCACAGAAAATCATAAAATCGTAACAGCACAAAAGTGGGTAAATAGGCTTGTGTGTCTGTGCTGGCTCTCTGCAAGAGCAACTCATTTAGTCCTCCTCCCCCCCATCTTTCCCTGTAGCCCTGCAAATGTTTCTCCCTCAGATAATTATCCAGTACCCTTCTGAAAGCCACAATTAAATTTACTTCCCCCACAGTCGCAAGGAGTACATTGCAGATCCTAACGGCGAGCTGCTTAAAACTCTTCCTCCTGTCGCCTTTAGGTCTTTCGCCAATTACTGAAATTGGTTCTCGACCTGATGATCTTAAACACCTCTATCACATTACATAGGATATACGACACTGAAACAGATACAATCAGTTAAAGCACAGACACTACTTAAATCTCTGAAACATAGTCAAATTCAAATTAAGGGGTAGAAATTTGTCTCAGGTAGTGATGTTGAAGAGGTATAATGATTGGCCTCGCATGCAACTCATAATCTCCATTGCCATTCTAAACAATGGTATTGAATATCAGGTGCTATATAAAATGGGCAGCAGATCCAATAATGGCTGCTAAGCTCCACTATCCAAGACAAATGTCAACTTCTAACTGCCTGAATGAAAGAAAACATAATAATGTCTCATTTTTATTAGCTGGTAAATTAAATTAACATGCATGAGGTTTCCTCTGCACTGATTGACATGACTGAATTCCAAGATTTGTCCAAATCCATTAGTCTAATCATTTCCACTTTTTGACGGTGAATATATGCATGTGAAAGACAATTTTCACCCTCTCCAAATGCATATAAAAATCTAAATAAAAATTAACAATTATGAAAAGGGTGCTCAATTCAGTTTGGGAAGCTTAGCAATTCTAAGAAAATATCCAGACATCAATGTTGTTGACATAACAAACAAAGTATTGTAGTTGGAGCTCAAAAACAGCAACTTTCAACACTGTACAAAATCTCATAATACTATCGGAGTAAATCTCACATCTTACCCATACGGATGTACAGAATATACTGCATGGAATCTCGTGGTTCTGTGTAAAGGATGCTTCCTCTCATACTCAGCCAGATTATAGCAGCCTCTGATATCACACAGGCGATGAGAGTGCCCAAGTATCCTCTGCCATGATCAACCAAGTTGAGCGAGCATGGCTCTTGAGGGCTGTATGTTAGGCCAAAGAGAACCACAGCAAGCACTACAAACCTGCAAAAATAAAACAGATGTCATGAAATGGGTGCAATGGATTTTGTTGCTCTGACAAGTCACAATGCCAAACATCAACCCTCGTATATCAGTAGAAGATTTGGCATTTGTTATCATCCCAACTGAGGATCAAGTCACACCTACAAACATACGTTAACTTTCATAATTTATTTTCCTTTCTCATGAAGAGGGAGATTTGTTAGTGCTCTTTGGGGGGGTTTAAACTAATGCAGCAGGGGCATGGGAACCTGGATTGTAGTTTTAGGGTAAGGGAGAATGAGAGTATAGAGGTCAGGAGCACAGATTTGACGTCGCAGGAGGGGGCCAGCGTTCAGGTAGGTGGTTTGAAGTGTGTCTCCTTCAATGCCAGGAGTATACGAAACAAGGTAGGGGAACTGGCAGCGTGGGTTGGTACCTGGGACTTCGATGTTGTGGCCATTTCGGAGACATGGATAGAGCAGGGACAGGAATGGATGTTGCAGGTTCCGGGGTTTAGGTGTTTTAGTAAGCTCAGAGAAGGAGGCAAAAGAGGGGGAGGTGTGGCGCTGCTAGTCAAGAGCAGTATTACGGCGGCGGAGAGGATGCTAGATGGGGACTCTTCCGAGGTAGTATTGGCTGAAGTTAGAAACAGGAAAGGAGAGGTCACCCTGTTGGGAGTTTTTTATAGGCCTCCTAATAGTTCTAGGGATGTAGAGGAAAGGATGGCGAAGATGATTCTGGATATGAGCGAAAGTAACAGGGTAGTTATTATGGGAGACTTTAACTTTCCAAATATTGACTGGAAAAGATATAGTTCGAGTACAATAGATGGGTCGTTTTTTGTACAGTGTGTGCAGGAGGGTTTCCTGAAACAATATGTTGACAGGCCAACAAGAGGTGAGGCCACGTTGGATTTGGTTTTGGGTAATGAACCAGGCCAGGTGTTGGATTTGGAGGTAGGAGAGCACTTTGGGGACAGTGGCCACAATTCGGTGACGTTTACGTTAATGATGGAAAGGGATAAGTATACACCGCAGGGCAAGAGTTATAGCTGGGGGAAGGGCAATTATGATGCCATTAGACGTGACTTGGGGGGGATAAGGTGGAGAAGTAGGCTGCAAGTGTTGGGCACACTGGATAAGTGGGGCTTGTTCAAGGATCAGCTACTGCGTGTTCTTGATAAGTATGTACCGGTCAGACAGGGAGGAAGGCGTCGAGCGAGGGAACCGTGGTTTACCAAGGAAGTGGAATCTCTTGTTAAGAGGAAGAAGAAGGCCTATGTGAAGATGAAGTGTGAAGTTTCGGTTGGGGCGATGGATAGTTACAAGGTAGCGAGGAAGGATCTAAAGAGAGAGCTAAGACGAGCAAGGAGGGGACATGAGAAGTATTTGGCAGGAAGGATCAAGGAAAACCCAAAAGCTTTCTATAGGTATGTCAGGAATAAGCGAATGACTAGGGAAAGAGTAGGACCAGTCAAGGACAGGGATGGGAAATTGTGTGTGGAGTCTGAAGAGATAGGCGAGATACTAAATGAATATTTTTCGACAGTATTCACTCAGGAAAAAGATAATGTTGTGGAGGAGAATGCTGAGCCCCAGGCTAATAGAATAGATGGCATTGAGGTACGTAGGGAAGAGGTGTTGGCAATTCTGGACAGGCTGAAAATAGATAAGTCCCCGGTCCCCGGGACCTGATGGGATTTATCCTAGGATTCTATGGGAGACCAGGGAAGAGATTGCTGGACCTTTGGCTTTGATTTTTATGTCATCATTGGCTACAGGAATAGTGCCAGAGGACTGGAGGACAGCAAATGTGGTCCCTTTGTTCAAAAAGGGGAGCAGAGACAACCCCGGCAACTATAGACCGGTGAGCCTCACGTCTGTAGTGGGTAAAGTCTTGGAGGGGATTATAAGGGACAAGATTTATAATCATCTAGATAGGAATAATATGATCAGGGATAGTCAGCATGGCTTTGTGAAGGGTAGGTCATGCCTCACAAACCTTACTGAGTTCTTTGAGAAGGTGACTGAACAGGTAGACGAGGGTAGAGCAGTTGATGTGGTGTATATGGATTTCAGCAAAGCGTTTGATAAGGTTCCCCACGGTAGGCTATTGCAAAAAATACGGAGGCTGGGGATTGAGGGTGATTTAGAGATGTGGATCAGAAATTGGCTAGCTGAAAGAAGACAGAGGGTGGTGGTTGATGGGAAATGTTCAGAATGGAGTACAGTCACAAGTGGAGTACCACAAGGATCTGTTCTGGGGCCGTTGCTGTTTGTCATTTTTATCAATGACCTAGAGGAAGGCGCAGAAGGGTGGGTGAGTAAATTTGCAGACGATACTAAAGTCGGTGGTGTTGTCGATAGTGTGGAAGGATGTAGCAGGTTACAGAGGGATATAGATAAGCTGCAGAGCTGGGCTGAGAGGTGGCAAATGGAGTTTAATGTAGAGAAGTGTGAGGTGATTCACTTTGGAAGGAATAACAGGAATGCGGAATATTTGGCTAATGGTAAAGTTCTTGAAAGTGTGGATGAGCAGAGGGATCTAGGTGTCCATGTACATAGATCCCTGAAAGTTGCCACCCAGGTTGATAGGGTTGTGAAGAAGGCCTATGGAGTGTTGGCCTTTATTGGTAGAGGGATTGAGTTCCGGAGTCGGGAGGTCATGTTGCAGCTGTACAGAACTCTGGTACAGCCGCATTTGGAGTATTGCGTACAGTTCTGGTCACCGCATTATAGGAAGGACGTGGAGGCTTTGGAGCGGGTGCAGAGGAGATTTACCAGGATGTTGCCTGGTATGGAGGGAAAATCTTATGAGGAAAGGCTGACGGACTTGAGGTTGTTTTCGTTGGAGAGAAGAAGGTTAAGAGGAGACTTAATAGAGGCATACAAAATGATCAGGGGGTTGGATAGGGTGGACAGTGAGAGCCTTCTCCCGCGGATGGATATGGCTGGCACGAGGGGACATAACTTTAAACTGAGGGGTAATAGATATAGGACAGAGGTCAGAGGTAGGTTCTTTACGCAAAGAGTAGTGAGGCCGTGGAATGCCCTACCTGCTACAGTAGTGAACTCGCCAACATTGAGGGCATTTAAAAGTTTATTGGATAAACATATGGATGATAATGGCATAGTGTAGGTTAGATGGCTTTTGTTTCGGTGCAACATCGTGGGCCGAAGGGCCTGTACTGCGCTGTATTGTTCTATGTTCTATGTTCTATGATAGAGAGTTAGAAAGTCGGGGAATGTTATGAAGAGGGGCTGGTTTAGCACAGTGGGCTAAACAGCTGGCTTGTAATGCAGAACAAGGCAGCAGGGCGGGTTCAATTCCAGCTCCAGCCTCCCCGAACAGGCGACGGAATGTGGCGACAAGGGCCTTTTCACAGTAACTTCACTGAAGCCTACTTGTGACAATAAGCGATTATTATTAAGATTCCCACAGATTAAGATTTTGAACAACAAAATAAATAAGAATAATTTGATTTGTGAGATTTAGTGGTTCAAATGTTGACAGACTGTAGAACGCATCATCTGAGCTAATGGTTGGATAAAACACCTGGACATTAAAAAATTAGGTTTAGGATAGTGACTTAAGGAAAAGGGGGAAACGGAAATCGGGTAAAGACCAAAATAGGTTATTTGGCCTGAATGGCCTGTTTCCAAGCAGGATACCAATGGCATTGTAGTGCAAAGCCCCATATTTTAAACACACTGTACACTTCAAACACTGCAGTTTTAATGCAAATATCACACAACTGAATAGTGTGTTCAGATTTGGCCTTTTATCAATAGAATTTGATTTTAAATCCATTGCTAAAGATGGCATGAACGTTCATTGCATGATGAGCATGTGCAGAGTCTCTGACTCTGACAACAATTGGTCCTTTGTGACTGCTGTGAGAAATGCAACTGCGGGTTTCCCCACTTAAAGTGTTCAGTTGAATTTTGCCAGAAAGTGCTTTTGTAAATGTTAATAAACCACGATTTTGATCTTAAATTTACAACAACTTTGCATATCTTTCTATCATCATTATTTTTTGCCTACTCCGACTCCACAAGTATAAGCACATAAACCCCCTTCTGATCTTTCAATTGATAAATCATTTGCCATCATCCCTCAACACCACACCAGAGTACATTAAATTCTTTGAAGAGCTGTACCAGTTTAACAGTGGTTACTCTGATGTCTGGGTTGGCTCAGTTAGGAAAGAACAATGAAATAAATTGTTTTGAACTGTGCTATACTTAGTTGTTTTGCTGTTGCAACCACAGGAATGGTGAAGAGACCTGGGATGCCTGGTTCCTTGGTCTTTTACCTTTCCTTGGAGGTCAAGCCGAGGGATTGCAGTAAGGTAAACCCTCCTGAGCACAAGAGAGATTGAGGACAGCTTCTTCAACCAAGCAGGCATGAAAGTTGCAATGAAGTGAGCAATAGCTGGAGACTGGGTTACAACATTCTTGGACTTCAGCAGCGTAGGGCAAGTGAGTGATGTATCATTGCCAGCTTCCAAGGCCCACACTCTGTCTTGCATATCATTTCTCAGGTCGACATCTTGTAGCTCATCTATCTGCAGGCTCCTCACATTCTCATCTGATCTGTCGACACACACACTCAGCCTGATGTTCGCTTGACCCAGGCCTCACAAACACCATATGCAGATGTTATCCTTCAAGCCTCTGAATGCAAGCCATTCCTAACACTCCCAACCTCCCTGCTTCCTCAGAGCTTGCATTCCATTTAGTTTTGTAAGGCCAGGAAACTTAAATTAATTACGCTTGTCACTTAGTCAAGTCAGTAATGTAGATTGTAAATAGCCGATGTCCCAGCATCCCATTAGTCACAGCCTGCCAACTTGAAAATGTAACATTTATCCCTACTCTCTGCGTCCTATCCATTAACCAAACCTCTATCCATGCTAATACACCCCCCAACTGCAGGAGTCCTTATCTTGTCCATTTTCCTTTCCAATGGCTCCTTATTGAAAGCTTTCTGCAAATTCACATACAGACAATCTACTTGTCATAATATACACATCAGTATATGATGGTGCAGCGACACCCACTGACTGACACACTGCAAAACCAATCAACACACACAACACAGAAGCCAATCACCAGTTAGGGCACAGTCACTAGTTTTCCCGCTCATTCATGATGCAGCCTCTGAGACAGACAGAGCCCGCAGTCAGTAGCACAAACATCCACCATGTGCGAGCAGTATAGGCTGGTCAGGTTAGGCATAGGTCTTCAGTCAATCTAACATAGTGTCGACCCACAGTGCAAGTATGTTTAACAGCTCTTAGTTAAATAAAATAGAGTTGTAGTATTACAAGTGTTGGTGACCTGTCTATGTTACTGCTAAGGTAAACGCAGTCTCCACAGATCCAGAGTACCCAAGACATCATGGTACCAGTATGTGATGTTAGAGTTTAATAGACCTACCTTCAAGTGATCTGCCTTCGACCAGCAATCAGCCATCCGGTAGTATGGACAGTGTCCGCCCTCCCCCGCCGCTCCGCATCACCGGCAACCTCGGTGCGAACTGGAAAATCTTTGAACAACGATTCCAGATATACCTCGAAGCTACAGACCTGAAAGCTGCTTCAGATGCCAGGAAGATTGCTCTCTTCCTTTCCACGGCCGGGGATTCACGCCATCCATATCTTCAACTCTCTCACTTTCGCTGAAGGTGAAGACAAGTCCAAGTTCAAGACAGTCCTGCTCAAATTCGACAGTTACTGTGACATCGAGGTAAATGAAAGTTTTGAGGGTAAGGATGAACCTTTTCAATCTTTCCTCACCCACCTTCGCATCCTCGCGCAGTCCTGCAATTACGGCTCCACCTCCGACTCGATGATCCGTGACCAGATCGTTTTTGGTGTGCAATCGGACCCCCCTACACCATCTGCTCCTCAAGGTTAAACAGCTCACCCTTGCAATAGCCATCGAGACCTGCGTTCTGCATGAACACGCCACTAACCGATACTCGCACATTCAAGCGGCTGAAACGGCGCGGCAAGTTCCCCACGAGGCAGAGCGGGTGCAAGCCATTAAACAACTCCAGGTCCTAAGCCTGGATGAGGGCGGCCATTTCGCGTGCTTTTCGCGGGCATGCGCGCACTGACCGAGGGACGGCGAGGCCGAAGACCGCACTGCGCATGCACTACGTACGACCGCACCGCGCATGCGCGGTGGCGTACCGAACATTCTGACATCACGACGTGTGGCAACTGTGGCTCCGCCCACTTAAAGCAGCAATGTCCTGCAAAATCCGACGCTGTCTCCAATGTGGCAAGCTTGGCCACTGTGCAGCTCTGCTCAACCTACTACCTCTCGTCAATCCAACCAGTCACGCAGGGATGTCCGATGCGCAGGTCGGCGCAACATCAAGGGCCGAAGGGCCTGTACTGCGCTGTAATGTTCTATGTTATATCCAGCCACCGGTCACCGATTCCGACTCTGACTTGATTCCGGACCTTGACACCGAGGACCCAAAAGCACCATTTCGGGTGGGCATCACCACCAAACACAAGATGCTCCAGAAGACAAAAGCCAAGTCTCTCCCAATATTCAGCATTTATCCGGACGATGAGTGGCGTGCCACCCTCACAGTCAACCAATCCCGCATCCGATTCCGCCTGGGCACCGGCGCTTCAGCCAACCTCATTGCGCGGTCTGACCTCGAAAGCCTCCATGTCAAGCCTACTATCCTGCCATCCGCCTGCCAGCTTCTGTACTATAATGGTAATGCCATTGCTGCCAGTGGCTCTTTCCAGCTTGAATGGACGCACTGGTCATTTAAGGCTAACCAGCCATTCGAAATAGTGGGATCCAGTAAAGCCTCCCTGCTTGGTGCTCAGCCGTGCAAACTTCTAAACTTGTCCAAAGGGTTCACCCTGTCACCCGCTGACGGTTCCGCATCTCAGGACGCTGACTTTCGGACACAGCTGAACGCCATCATCACCCGATACCACGGTGTATTTGAGGGCATGGGCACACTCCCATACACTTATAAAATCTTGTTAAAACCAAATGCCACGTCTGTGGTGCACGCACCTCGCAGGGTACTGGCACCCCTCAAGGACCGCCTCAAGCAGCAGCTGCAGGACCTCCAGGACCAGGGCGTAATTTCAAAAGTTACAGAACCGACTGACTGGGTCAGCTCTATGGTGTGTGTGAAAAAACCATCCGGCGAATTACGCATATGTATTGATCCCAAGGACCTCAACCGCAATATTATGAGAGAACACTATCCCATTCCAAAGCGCGAAGAACTCACCTGCGAGATGGCTCGCGACAAATTTTTCACCAAGCTAGACGCATCCAAGGGGTTCTGGCAGATCCAACTCGACACATCCAGTCATAAGCTCTGCACCTTTAACACCCCATTTGGCCGGTATTGCTACGACCGGATGCCGTTTGGCATCATCTCTGCATCGGACGTGTTCCACAGAATAATGGACCAGATGATGGAAGGTATCGAAGGGGTTCGCGTATATGTGGACGACATCATCGTCTGGTCTACCACCCCACAGGAACACATTGATCGTCTCCAACGCGTCTTCCGACGACTCCATGAGCATGGCCTCCGCCTCAACAGGGCCAAATGCTCCTTTGGTCAAACAGAAATTAAATTCCTCAGAGACCACATTTCACAGTTTGGCGTGCAGCCGGATGCTGACAAGCTATCTGACATTAAGGCCATGAAGACACTGGAGGACAAGAAGGCGGTCCTCCGCTTCCTGGGCATGGTCAATTTCCTGGGGAAATTCATCCCTAACCTCGCCTCCCACACCCCGGCTCTCAGGAACCTGGTTAAGAAGATGACCGAGTTCCAATGGCTCCCCGCCCACGAACAAGAATGGCGGGAACTCAGGGCGAAGCTGACCAAGGCCCCGGCGTTGGCATTTTTCAATCCGGCCAAAGAAACAAAAATCTCCACGGATGCCAGTCAGTCCGGCATTGGAGCAGTGCTCCTTCAACGTGACGACGTCTCCTCATGGGCTCCTGTCGCATACGAGTCACGTGCAATGACGCCCGCCAAACAGCGCTATGCGCAAATTGAAAAAGAGTGCCTGGGCCTTCTTACCGTAGTCGTCAAATTCCATGACTATGTCTATGGACACCCGAAGTTCACAGTCGAGACAGACCACAGGCCGCTGGTCAATATCATTCAAAAAGACCTTAACGACATGACGCCGCGCCTGCAGCGCATTCTCCTTAAACTCAGGCGGTACGACTTCGAACTCGTCTACACCCCGGGTAAGGAGCTCATCGTTGCCGATGTACTCTCTCGATCTGTCACCACACCCTGCGACCCAGCGGACCTCGTGTGCCAAATTGATGCTCAGGTGGCATTCGCCGCATCCAATCTGCCCGCCACGGACGAACGACTCATCCAGGTTCGTCGTGAGACGGCCAACGATCCCCTGCTCCAACGTGTCATGCGCCACCTGACAGACGGGTGGCTCAAGGGCCAATGCCCTCAATTCTATAACAATAAAGATGACCTGGTGGTGGTGGATGGAATTCTACTAAAGCTGGACAGGATCGTCATTCCGCACAGCATGCGGAACCTCGTCCTTGAGCAGCTCCATGAGGGCCACCTGGGAGTGGAGAAATGCCGCCGACAGCCCGGGAGGCAGTGTACTGGCCTGGAATCAACGAGGACATTGCCAACACCGTTCTTAACTGCCCAACATGCTAGTGTTTCCAGCCTGCTCAGCCAATGGTGACCTTGCAACCCCACGAGTTGGTCCAGTCCCCCGGACCAAAGTGGGCATCGACCTGTTCCATGCACTTGGCCGGGACTACGTCCTCATAGTGGACTATTTCTCAAACTACCCGGAGGTAGGCTACACGACCTCACCTCAACTGCGGTCATCCATGCGTGCAAGGAAACCTTCGCTCGCCATGGCATCCCGCTCACGGTCATGTCTGACAATGGCCCGTGTTTTGCCAGTCAGGAGTGGTCCAATTTTGCCAAACGATACAACTTCACACATGTCACGTCCAGTCCGCATTACCCCAATCTAATGGCAAAGCTGAAAAGGGAGTGCACATTGTCAAATGACTCCTGTGCAAGGCGGCCGATGCAGGATCTGATTTTTACCTCGCCCTGATTGCTTACAGATCAGCTCCATTGTCCACCGGCCTGTCACCGGTTCAATTGTTGATGAATTGCACACTGCGGACGACGGTGCCGGCCATTCATGTTCCGGACTTGGACAACCTTCCAGTCCTTCGTCGAATGCAGTTGTCTCCGGCCCAACACAAATCGGCGTACGATGCCCGCGCCACGGATCTCCCTGCTCTGGCTCCTGATGACGAGGTCCGTGTTCAACTTCCCGATGGTGGTTGGTCCGCCACTGCTGTGGTGCTCAGACAAGTGGCCCCCAGGTAATTTTTGGTTCGTCTACAAGACGGCTCTCTTCTTCGCCGAAATAGGCGGGCACTACGACTCCTTCATCGCTCGCCACCAGATCATCATGTCCTGCCTCGCCGTCACGACGAACCCGTCACAGACTTTGCAGATCTCCCTTTCGCTCTGTCACCCTCTGAGTCTGACACAGTTCCGCCCATTCCAGAACAGGCGGCACCTGACCCACCCTTGAGGTGGTCAACCAGAATTCGTCGCCCACCTCAGAGACTGAATTTATGAACTGCCTGAATTCATGGACTCTTTGAACTCATGAACTGATTGTTTCGTTACCCTGTTTGATTAACTCACTGGTTTGTACATACTGTTGTTCTAGTTATATTTTGTGTTACATGCTGTCCATCTGCACTAGACACCTTCCAATGTAAATATCTTAGAGTTTCTGTACATAGTCCTGTAAATATGCTCGCATGTGCCACATAGTTAGGAACTTTCGCATCCTACATTATTTATTGCCACGAACACACATCTTTTTTAGAAAAGGGGGATGTCATAATATACACATCAGTATATGATGGTGCAGAGACACACACTGACTGACACACTGCAAGACCAATCAACACACACAAGACAGCAGCCAATCACCAGTTAGGGCACGGTCACTATAAAGACAGAGGGCACTAGTTTTCCCGCTCATTCGGGATGCAGCCTCTGAGACAGACAGAGCCCGTAGTCAGTAGCACAAACATCCACCATGTGCTAGCAGTATAGGCTGGTCAGGTTAGACATAGGTCTTCAGTCAATCTAACATAGTGTCGACCCACAGTGCAATTATGTTTAACAGCTCTTAGTTAAATAAAATAGAGTTGTACTATTACAAGTGTTGGTAGCCTGTCTATGTTACTGCGAAGATAAACGCAGTCTCCACAGATCCAGAGTACCCAACACATCACTACTGGTTCCTTTTTATCTACCCTACCTTACAACATCAAAAAACTCTAATAAATTTGCCAAAGAGGATTTCCCTTTCACAAAACTATGTTGACTTGTTCTCATCATAATATGTTATGAAATAGAAATAGTTTTAAGTAATTTATATTTGTATGTGTATTTGAGGTATACAAAATTATGAGGGGCATAGACAGAGTGGATAGTCAGAGGCTTTTCCCCAGGGTAGAGGGGTCAATTACTAGGGGGCATAGGTTTAAGGTGAGAGGGGCAAGGTTTAGAGTAGATGTACGAGGCAAGTTTTTTACGCAGAGGGTAGTGGGTGCCTGGAACTCGCTACCGGAGGAGGTAGTGGAAGCAGGGACGATAGGGACATTTAAGGGGCATCTTGACAAATATATGAATAGGATGGGAATAGAAGGATACGGACCCAGGAAGTGTAGAAGATTGTAGTTTAGTCGGGCAGTATGGTCGGCGCGGGCTTGGAGGGCCGAAGGGCCTGTTCCTGTGCTGTACATTTCTTTGTTCTTTGTTTGTTCTTTGTATGTGTGGGGACTAGAAGGTATAGCTTAAATTACGCTTAATTTTGTGTTTCTGTATTTGTGTGCTAAGAAAGGGTTAAAACTTAATTTCAGTTTTAAAAAAAACTCCTGTAAGTCTGTAGGTTCGTTTAGAGGCTTTTACGATGTTAAAACAAATGCAAGGTTTAAAAAACTAGGTTGTTGCTTAGGAACTAGGAACCTACACTGAAACAGCAAGAACAATTGAAGTGCTCGAAGAAGCTGGACACAGGATTGGGAACTGTGGAGAGCAGATTTCCTAAAAGAACAAAAGGAAGTCCCAGAGGTCAGAGGTCGGTGACAAAAGGAAGTCCCAGGAAGACAGTTAAGTCAAGGAAGAAGAACAGGAATCTGAACAAGGTCCTGCTCAGTGAAGTTAAAGTATCCTTACAAATCTGTATAGATCTGCAAAGGTGTAGCTGGGATCATAACAAATATTCTTTTCTACCTTCATTGTTAAGAGTTCCTTAATAATAAGATTCCAGCACTTTACTATTGACTGAGGTCACGGTAATTGTTCCCAGTTTACTCGCTCCCTCCTTTCTTGAATAGCAGTGTTACATTTGCTAACTTCCACTCTGCTGGATATTTGGCTGTCAGAGCTTTCCTAATAAGTACATTTTAACCCAATTTGAAGATTAGCACAGTCCACTCCATTTGTCAAAAAGGATTAAATGATGCCTCTACCAAAAACACTCCCAAACTGGACTGCTGAGGAGCCAAATGTAAAGAGGTGGGTTGTTTCTTCACAGTCACACTTATTAGCCAGCAGTTCAACTGTTGGATTAGCAGATTAAGTGTTTCATTGGCATGGAAAGCAATATTGTGAAGCACAGTTCACTGTGCTACACCATCTCCTGGAATTACACAATAGATTTATTGAAACATAACTGAATGGCTTCGCTTTGCATATTCCAACTCTATTAAAATTAGTCCTTGTTCAACTAGTTCTTGATACCATTTTACTGCAATGAGGGCATTGTTTTGTCATGTGACCACTCATAACTTTTCTCCTTCAACATCTTTTGCCTGGTTTTTGCAAAGAGATTTTAATGACTTCCTTCAAAAATATGTTGCTAACAACATCCTGTGGAAATCTAGCAATATAAAAGCTATCATGGCTGAATAAGAGTGGCAAGAAAATTATGTTGATGAGTCATCTAAAAATATTTTGATGTTACAGGAGTTGCTATGTGTTAATGATGAACTAATTCCAGGATTTTTATTCGAAATAAAAGATTTAAATGAACATGTTATTTTGCAAAATATCAAAGACGCCAACTTGCCATATTTCATGCAGATTCTCAGTTTTTCAGTGAAATCTGACAGTCCCAATTTTTAAAAATTTATAACACATCCTGAGTGAGACACAGCCAGAGTGAGTGTGTGTATTTGGGAATTTGGAGCACAGTGGGAATTCGGTGCAGAGGGGATAATATGCTTTTTGCCGTCTGAACGTTTTAATCTTCAGAGAGTGGTCTTGCCCTGTTGCAGGAGTAGAGGCTACACAAGGGAGAGCGCGGATTGTTAAGTAGCAGGCAAATTGTTTTCTCCAATTTAAAGGCGAAATTGAGGAAAACTAAGAATTCATGATTTTTGGCTTACATTTAACGCAAGAGTCTTTAAACTAAAAGTATGACTGGGGAGCTCAGACCCATGTCTTGCATGGCCTGCAGCATGTGAAAATTCCTGGATTCTCCTTGCAGTCTGGATGATCACATTTGCAGTTTGACCAGCTTGAAAGTCTGGTCAAGTGTGAGTGTTGGCTGAAGGCACAGTGGTGCATCCGCGAAGCTGAGAGGTTCATGGATAACATGTTTTTAGACGTGGTCACGCCACAGCTTAAGTAAGTGCAGTCGGAGAGGGAATGGGAAACCACCAGTCAGAGGAAAGGGGGCCTGTCGGTAGCCAGGAAGGCCACAGAGTGTATCTCACTCAAGAACTGTTTTTCTGTGTTGGAAAACGGTGAGAGTTAACTGCACTGTGGGTAGTTCAGCTGCACAAAGGGGAAGGAGTAAGAGTGGAAGAGTGCAATAGTGGTAGGAGATTCGAAAGTGAGGGGTACAAGCAGGCATTTCTGCTCCGGGATGCTGAGTTGTCTCCCTGGTACCAGAGCCAAGGATGTTACTGAACAGAGCAGATAGGTGAACAGTCAGAGGTCATGGTTCACATTGGTGCCAACAGCACAGGTAGAAATAGGGATGAGGTCCTGAAGCAAGAATTTAGGGAGCTATGTAGCAAGTTGAAAATCAGGACCCCAAAAGGTTGTAATCTCTTGGTTACGTATAACATAGAACATACAGTGCAGAAGGAGGCCATTCGGCCCATCGAGTCAGCACCAAGCCACTTAAGCCCTCACTTCCACCCTATCCTCGTAACCCAATAACTCCTCCTAACCTTTTTTTTGGTCACTAAGGGCAATTTATAATGGCCAATCCACCGAACCTGCACGTCTTTGGACTGTGGGAGGAAACCGGAGCACCTGGAGGAAACCCACGCAGACACGGGGAGAATGTGCAAACTCCGTACAAATACTGACCCAGCAGGGAATCGAACCTGGGACCCTGGCGCTGTGAAGCCACAGTGCTATCCACTTGTGCTACTGTGCTGCACCAACTGTGCTGCACCAACTTTCTGAAAGAGCACCCCATGAGGCCCACTCCCCCGCTCTATCCCCATAGCCCCAGTTAAGCTGCACATCTTTGGACACTACTGGTTACGACTGGTGCCACGTGAGTATGGGAATAGGATAGAACAGATGAATGCGTGGGTGAAGCGATGATGCAGAAAGTAGGGCTTTAATTTCCTGGATCAATGGATCCATTTCTGGGGTAGGTGGGATCTGTACAATTTGGACGGGTTGCACCTGAAGCGGAATGGGGCCAATATTCTTGCAGGGAAGTTTGCTAGTGCTGTTTAGAGGTGGAGTTGAACTAATTTGGCAGGGGGCTGGCTCACAGTGTGGAGGTACAGTGGGGAGTGATGATCAAGAAGGTAAGATTCCATAGGACCCAGCGCAATATGTCAAATTGGATTAAAAATTAGTTTAGTGGCAGGACGCAGAGAATAATGGTCGAAGGTTGACAAACACATGGATAGGATGGGTATAGAGGGATATGGCACAAGGAAATGCTGAGGGTTTTGGCAAAGGTTGACCGGTGCAGGCTTGGAGGGCCGAAGGGCCAGTTCCTGTGCTGTTTTGTTCTTAGTTCTTTGTTGTTTTTGTGACAGGAGCATGTGTCCAATGGTGTACTGCAAGCATCGGTGCTGCACCTCTTGCTGTTTGTAATTTACATTAATGATCTAGACGGGAATGTGGGGCCATGTTCAGTGAGGTTGCAGATGACTCGAAAATTTGTGGTATTATAAATAACGAGGAGGAATGCCTTAGATTGCAGGACAATATAGACAGGCTGGTCAGATGGGCAGAACACTGACAAATGGGAATAGAGGGATACGGACCCAGGAAGTGTAGAAGATTGTAGTTCAGTCGGGCAGCCTGGTCGGCACGGGCTTGGTGGGCCGAAGGGCCTTTTCCTGTTCTATACTTTTCTTTGTTCTTTGTAAATGGAATTTAACCCGGAAAAGTGAGAGGTGCATTTTTATGAAGACTAACAAAGCAATGGAATATACCATGAATGGTAGGACTCTAGGAAGTACAGAGGACCAGAGGGACCTTGGGGTGCATAACCATAAATCCCTGAAGGCAGCAAGACAGGTCGATAGGAAGTGGTTAAGAAGGCAGATCGATACTTGTCTTTATTAGCCGAGGCATAGAATACAAGGGCAGAGGTGGAGCTGTATAAAATGCTCGTCAAGCCACAGCTAGAGTACTGTGAGTAGTTCTGGTCGCCACACTACAGGAAAGATGTGATTGCTCTAGAAATGGAGCAGAGTAGATTAACTAGGATGCTGCCTGGGCTGGAGCGATCCAGCTATGAGGAGAGGCTGGTGCAGATTAGATTGTTTTTCTTGGAGCAGAGAAGGCTGGGGGGGGGGGGGGGGGGGGGGGGGGGTGTCTGACTGAGGTATACAAAATCATGAGGGACATAGATAGGGTAGATAGGAAAAAACTTTTCCCCTTAGTAGAGGAGTCAATAACAAGGGGGCATAAATGCAAGGTAAAGAGCAGGACAATTAGAGGGAATTTGAGACAACTCGTTTTTACCCAGAGGGTGGTAGGAATCTGCTGCCTGAAAGGGTGGTAGAGGCAGGAACCCTCACAACATTTAAGAAGCATTTAGATGAGCACTTGAAACACCATAGCCTATAAAGCTAAGACCAAGTGCTGAAAAATGGGATTAGAATAGATAGGTGCTTGATGGCTGACAGGGACACGATGGGTCAAAGGGTCTCTTTCTGTGCCATATAAATTCTACAACCAGGCCATCTGAAATGATGGTAAATATTTACAATTTAAATAGAATGGGCGGATTTTCCATGCAACTCATGTGTTTCATGGAGTCGGCCTCCCATTGGCCGGCGGCAGGGATCTTCAGGCTTCCCATTGGATGCACCCCTCGGTGCAGAGAGACCCACAGCAGGGGTACTCCAACGGCGAGACCAGAAGGTCGATTTCTGGCATGTATGCCAGCCTGGGTTGTGAGCAAGACTTGAACAATGTCTCCAAAACGTTTATAGCTCAAAAATAATTCTGACAAACCTAATCAAATGCGTAAACAAGAAACTAGCATAAAAGTGTAGTGGGATCTCAGTTTCTCTAATAGAGCTTGTGGTGATACACCACTGTACTCCCCTACCATTGTACATAGTATATAATAGTTGTGTGTAACGTGGCCCTGTAATACTATGTATTGTACTGTAGCTCTGCAGAGGTTCGGTCACTGGTAGGTAACCCGACCTGGCCACGGAGAGCTCCGCCTTAGCCACTCCCCCGGGAGTTACGTATAAGAACCCTCTTCTGGGACCGGCCCCATTCTGTCTGGGGTCGTCTGTGTCGGGTAAGCCTCCCATGTAGTATATTAAAGCCTTAGTTAAAGTCTCACATGTCTTTGTGGTTCTTGACGCTTAGTGCATCAGACCTGTAGGTGCATTTCATTGTTTTCAAAAGGGAAGAAAATTATAGAAATGGGCTACAGGAATGAAACCTGTTCTCATTTGACCAGAATTTTTATTTATTTATTTTACCCGATACTTGGTGCCTTTTCGAGCATCTTGCAATTTCCTGTAATTCTATGCATCAATCTAATGAGTGATCATGAGCAATTTAAGATGAAAGTAGCCATAGTACTTCAACACCAAGTGTACAAAACCCGGGTTTTGCAGGGACAGAAATGAAGACATTTTGCACTCTCATATGGACTGAACCTGCAACATTCAGTCTGAGGTTTGTAACCTATCATAGGTAAAGTCGCCATATTCCCAGATGACCATAGAGCTGACTGGTGGTGGTTTCACCTGAGGGTCGCCACACCGCAGGCAAGGGGCAAGGTTGAGAAGACGGGGCCTTCATGAATAACATCAGCCAGTACAGGAATTGAACCCACGCTGCTGGCCTTGTTCTGCTCACAAACCAGCTATCTAGCCAACTGAGCTAAACTGACACATGGATTATTAATTCCAATTCTCATTATTTTTTCCGTGGTTGGGTAATATAGCGAATGCAGACCGTCTCTTTGGTTACAACATGTTATGCTCCTTTAAAAAAATTAAAACCTTGGAGTTACAGGATATAATCAGACGTGAACACACAAATTAGTTTCACAACACTACTGTACACTGTGGTAGAATGCTGAATATAGAAATCTCAGTACAATTTCAGAAGTTAAGTTCATCATCACAGCAACTAAACTACACATTTTGTTTTCAAATGCTAGCATTTCCTTCAAATGTAGTGACAGGAATACTCAAAAAAAGTTTGCGGATTCGCACAAAGTAATTTGTGTATTGCTGAAAAAAAGGAGACGTCAAATCTTTTTGTATTGCACTCATCACAACACTTCAGGAGAATACCAGTAGAACAGTAAAAGAGGAAAACAAGAATTTATACTGTATGAAAAGAGAATGCGGATTGGTTGGCAAGTGGACTCTGATCGGTAGATATCAATTAACATGAGTATGCAACTAGGTTTGAAGGAAACGACAAACAAGCATGATTTAAAAAGTTCATTTGAGAAAAAGCAAAGGTATTATTACAAGAGGACTATAATACAACAGGAAAGAAATCTTACCGCAATATACAGAACTTTGGTGAGACCACACCTGGAATACTGCGCACAGTTTTGCTATCTTTACCTAAAGGCGATACATTTGTCTCAAAGTGCAACTAAACTAATTCCTGAGATAAAGGACTTCTTCTGTAAAACAAATTTAAGCAGATTAGGCCAATATTCTCCAGAGTTTAGAAGAATAAATTGAGATTTCATGGAAACATATAAAATTCTTAAGGGAATTGGCAGTGTAGATGTTGGGGGATGTTTCTCCTGCTTGGGGAGTCTAGAACTAGGGAGTTACACCCTCAGAATAAGGGATCAGATTTTTAGGACTGAAATTAGGTGAAATTTCTTTACTCAAGAGGTTATGAATCTTTGGAATTTTCAAGCCCATGGAGCCATGGATGTCCAGTCTTTGAACTACATTCAAATCAGAGGTCAACAGATTTTAGGATACTAAGGGAATCAAGAGACAGAGGGATAGTGCAGGAAGGCGGAGTTCAGGTATAAGATCAGCCATGATCTTAGTGAAATAGCAGGGCAGGCTCAAAGTACCTATTGCCTCCTCCTGTTCCTTACGCTCTTATTTACAAGCTGTACATTATTGATACTTATTTTTACATATATCTTTAATGCATGCAAATGTTTATGAAATTTTCCCTGTAGTTCTGATTCTCAAAATCTCCACCTTTTCTTAAAACTTCTCATGTTCACACAGAATCATTGATTGGTTTCAAGCCTGAAGTACCACCCCTCTCACAAACATCTACAGATGTGCGATAGAGAGCATCCTATCCTGCTGCATTACAGCTTGGTCTGGCAACTGCTCGGCCCAAGATTGCAAGAAACTGCAGAGTATGGTGAACTCAGCCCAACGCATCACACGAGCTTGCCATGGTCCCATTGATTCTGTATACACCTCCCGCTGCCTCAGAAGGCAGCCAACATTGTCAGAGACCCCTCACACCCAGGCTTTGCCCTCTTCCAGACCCTGATACAGAAGTCTGAAGACCCACACATCTAGACATAGGAACAGCTTCTTCCCCAGTTACTAGACTCCTCAACGACTCTCCCTTGGACTGATCTGTTCCCTGTAAGAACACTATACACGACGCCCTATGCTGCTCTTGTTTGGCCTTGTTCCGCACTGTAATCATCATTATTTGTTGATGCATCACTGACAATGTACTTTCGATTATTCTTTTGTCTACTCTGTGCGTACTGTGTACGTTCCCTTGGCCGCAGAAAAATACTTTTCACTGTACTTCGGTACATGTGACAATAAATATCAATCAATCATTGATCTTTACGAGTTTATGTTACCCACCTTCAAATTTGATGGAAAACACAATTTTTCAATCAGCCCATACGTGAGTTCAAATACTGGCCATCAGCATTTCACATGTTAAAAATACTTTAACAGGCAAAATCTTTGATGACATAATGCTCAATGCTGATGGTGCATACCCAAGATATAAAGTATTTGATTGACTAGTACTAACATCAAAGATTTCAGTATAGAAATGAGGGCACCCAATGAGCTTTGAACTACCACAGTGTGAATGGCCCTTGCTAAACAGTTCAAGACAGGACAGAGCCCTTGTGCAGCCACCTCCACCACTGGGGCCTCAGTACAAACCCACTATGCACTTGTGGAAATACACAATCATAGCTGCACAGTGCCAAGGAGAGTCCCTTTTCTAATCCAGGTGGTGGACTAATCACCTTAAACACAGCAAAGGAGGAAACTATCACTTGGCTTTGGGGATTTGTATTTCTTCAATAAATAACAGTAAGAAGTCTTACAACACCAGGTTAAAGTCCAACAGGTTTGTTTCAAACACTAGCTTTCGGAGCACTGCTCCTTCCTCAGGTGAACCTGAAAAGGGGGGGGGGGGGAAGAGAATTCCGCCCCATATGCCTATCCAATAACCGCTTGAAAGTTCCTAAAGTGTCCGACTCCACTACCAGAGCTGGGAGTGCGTTCCACGCCCCAACCACTCTCTGAGTAAAGAACCTACCTCTGACATCCCTCCTATATCTTCCACCATGAACCTTATAGTTATGCCCCTTATCTTTTAAATGTTCTGCAATATGATTTGTTGCATTATTTATTTATCTACGCTTCTATAATTCATTATGTGATGTAATTTTCCCCCTACCTAACAGCAGGATAAAATAATTTGTGGGACCTGGGCACCCAATATTTCTAAGCTGTTTGATAACTAATCCAAATCCGTTTTCTTGCTGCATTTCATGCACTCCCATGTTTGAACTGCAGGATGGGTGTAAATTAAGTACATTTTATCTGGTTGAATGTCAGCAAATGGTGTTTTCATGGTAAGAATTGGCTTCCATTGAATAATATAAGATGAGCTAGCATTTAACATTCATGTACTTAGTTGAAACACATCAATATTTCTATTCAACATTTTAACATATTTACAACAGTACACAAATCGCAGGCCCCCCCCAAACCAGGTCTCCAAAACGTAACACAAGCAAGTCCCAATTTGGGCAGGGACAGATCACATGGACATGATTGGCTGGGACCCTCCCACACCGCTCGCAACTATTCTCCACCCCTCAAACAGCCGGCTCATCCTTGCCTTCGTTAAGTGAGGCCTATACACCACCTTTAACTGAATCAACCCCAGCCTCGCACATAAAGTCGAGGCACTGACCCTTCGCAACGCTTCGCACCATAATCCATCTTCTAGCCCATCCCCAACGCTTCTTCCCTCTTGGCCTTAATCCCCTCCATGGACTCCATGCGCTCCTCCATAATCGTGTTAAAGATCACTGAAACCGACCCCACCCTCCATAACCTCCACCAAAAGCACCTCCTCCAATAACGAAGGTGACTGTGCCACCGGAAAGCTCGGGAAAGCCTTTCTTGCGAAATTCCACCCCTGCATATACCTGAAACCCCCTCATGCAGAGCCCATACTTCACCCCAGCTCATTCAAACTTGCGAATCTACCCTCAAGAAAGAGATCCTTCACCTCTTTTGCCCCATTCCTGGAACCTCGCATTCATCCTCCTTAGCGCAAACCCATGATTTCCTCTTATGAGCATCACACTCAACCCTGACCTAAACTTGAAGTGCTGTCGGAATTGCCCCCTAATCTTCAGAGTGGCTACCGGACTCCCAGAGAACTTCCCCAGAGCGAATGGTAGCAGCACCGTTGCCAGCGCCCGCAGCCCGGACCCTATACAGGAACCCACCTCAGCCTCCTTACTCCAGCCCTGCACCTTCTCTGCCCAGTAACAATGCAACAAGTTCGGAAGGGTCAAGCACCCCTACTGCCACCCTCTTTGGAGCACTGTCTTCCTTATCCTCGCTACCTTCCCTGCCCACACAAACGACGAGACCAGCCTTATCCACCCTTTGAAAAAATGCCGTTGAATAAAAGACCGGTAGACACTGGAACAAACACAGAAACTGTGGCAAAATATTCATTTTGAATGCCTGCACCCGGCCAGTCAATGATAAAGTGAGACTAACTATCCCACCTGGATAGATCCCACCTTGGGCAGCACGGTAGCATTGTGGATAGCACAATTGCTTCACAGCTCCAGGGTCCCAGGTTCGATTCCGGCTTGGGTCACTGTCTGTGCGGAGTCTGCACATCCTCCCCGTATGTGCGTGGGTTTCCTCCGGGTGCTCCGGTTTCCTCCCACAGTCCAAAGATGTGCAGGTTAGGTGGATTGGCCATGATAAATTGCCCTTAGTGTCCAAAATTGCCCTTAGTGTTGGGTGGGGTTACTGGGTTATGGGGCTAGGGTAGAGGTGTTGACCTTGGATAGGGTGCTCTTTCCAAGAGTCGGTGCGGACTCAGGGGGCCGAATGGCCTCCTTCTGCACTGTAAATTCTATGATAATCTATGATTAATCTAGGACAAAGGTTCGGCACAACATCGTGGGCCAAAGGGCCTGTTCTGTGCTGTATTTTTCTATATTCTATGTTCACCTACCCAAATCCTCCTTCACCTTCCCCACCAGGCTCATGTAATTTAGCTTATGGAGTCATGCCCAGTCCCACGCTACTTGCACCCCCAAGTACCTGAAAGTGAGTTATCGCTACCCTAAATGGCAACCCTTTCAGTCCCGCCCCTGGAGAAGACATAACAAAATATTCACTCTTCCCTAAATTCAATTTATAGTCCGAAAAAATAATTTCACGAGCAACTGCATTATATCCCTCATCGATGAGCCCGGGTTCGAAATGTACAGCAGCAAATCATCTGCGTACAGAGATACCCTATGCTCCAATCCTCCCACCCCCACTATTCCCCTCCATAAACCCGAATCCCTTAGCGCAATAGCCAAGGGCTCAATTGCCAATGTTAACAAAAGGGTGGACATGGGCACCCCTTCCTCATTTCCCTGAATAAAAACAAAGAACATTACTGCACAGGAACAGGCCCATTGGCCCACCAAGCCTCCATCAATCCAGATTCCTTACTTCGACCGACTACTTATTGCCCAAATGATCTGTATCCCTCCATTCCCCACCTGTTCATGTGTCTATCAAGATGCATCTTAAACGTTGCTATCATGCCTGCCTCCACCAACTCCACCTGGCAACGCGTTCCAAGCATCCACCACCCTCTGCATGAAAAAGATTTCCCACACATCTCCCCTAAACGTTTCCCCACTCACCTTGAACCTGTGTCCTCTTGTAATTGAGTCTTCCACCCTGGAAAAAAGCTTCTGACTATTCACCCAGTCTAAACCTTTCAGAATTTTGTAGACCTCAATCAGTTCTCCCCTCAGCCTCCGTCTTTCCAGTGAAAACAGTCTGAGTTTATTTAACCTCTCCTCATAGCTAACACTCTCCAGAACAGGCAACATCCTCGTAAACCTTCTTTGCACTCTCTCCATCTGGTATTGTGGCGACCAGAACTGGACGCAATATTCCAAATGTGGCCTAACTAAAGTTTTAAACAACAGTAACATGACCTGCCAACTCTTGTACGTACTCAATGACCTGGCCAATGAAGGCAAGCATACCGTATGACTTCTTGATCACCTTATCCACTTGCATTGCCACTTTCATGGAACTATAGAACTGAACGCCCAGATACCTCTGTATGTCAATACCCCTAAGGGTTCTGCCATTCACTGTATAATTCACACCTGAATTTGATCTTCCAAAATGCATCACCTTGCATTTGTCTGGATTGAACTCCACCTGCCATTTCTCTGCCCAATTCTCCAATCTATCTGCTGTATTCTCTGACAGTCCCCTTCCCTAGCTGCAACTCCACCGACCTTAGTGATAGCTGCAAACTTGCTAATCAGACCATCTAATTTTCCTCCAGATCATTTATATATATATTACAAATAACAGCGGTCTGAGCATTGATCCCTGTGGAACATCATTCGTTACAGGTCTTCATTCTGAAAAACTCCTTTCCACTGCTACGCTCTGTCTCCTGTTGCCAAGCCAGTTCTTTATCCATCTAGCTAGCACATCCCGAATCCCATGCAACTTCATCTTTTCTACCAGTCTGCCGTGAGGCACCTTGTCAAATGCCTTACTAAAGTCCACATCCACATTGTAGGCAACATCCACAATCTTTCCCTCATCAATTAATTTTGTCACCTCCTCAAAAAACTCTGTCAAGGTGATAAGACATGAACTTCCCCACACAAAACCATGTTGCCTATCACTAATAAGTCCATTCGCTGCCAAATGTGAATAAATCCTGTCCCTCCATATCTCCTCCAATAGTTTTTTTACCACTGATGTCAGGCTCACTGGCCTATAATTACCTGGATTATCCCGGCTTCCCTTCTTAAATAAAGGGACAACATTGGCTATTCCCCAGTCCTCTGAAACCCTGCCTATGGTCAAAGATGATGTAAAGATATCAGTTGAAGCCCCAGCTATTTCTTCTCTTGCCTCCCACAGTAACTAGGGATATATAATAATAATAATTTTGATTTTTGTCACAAGTAGGCTTCCATTAACACTGCAATGAAGTTACTGTGAAAATCCTCTAATCGCCACACTTCGGCACCTGTTCAGGTACACCGAGGGAGAATTCAGAATGTCCAATTCACCTACCAGCACGTCTTTCGGGACTTGTGGGAGGAAACCGGAGCACCTGGAGGAAGCCAATGCAGACACAGGGAGAATGTGCAGACTCCGCACTGAGAGTGACCCAAGCGGGAATCGAATCTGCGATCATGGCGCCGTGAAGCAACAGTGCTAACCACTGTGCTGCAGTACCGTCCATATCTCATTTAGCCCAGGGGACTTGTCTACCTTAATGCATTTTAAGATATCCAACACATCCGCCTTCATTAAGCTGACATGTTCTAGAGTATTCACACACCCATCCGTATCCTCAACATCTGTGATATCCCGCTCCTTGGTGAATACCTATGCAAAGTACTCATTAAGGAGTGGGAGGACCGCTATCACTGGCTGGGAGGGTACAGACAGTGAAAATGACGATCCTCCCGAGATTCCTGTTTGTTTTTCAGTGTCTCTCCATCTTTATTCCACGGGCCTTTTTTAAACGGGTAAACAAGGTGATCTCTGGCTTTGTATGGGCGGGCAAGACCCAAGTAAAAAAGGGATGCTGGAGCATAGCCGGGGGGAGGGCGGGTTGGTGCTGCCTGACTTTAGCAATTACTATTGGGCGGCAAATATAGCCATGATTAGGAAGTGGGTGGGGGGGTGGAATCGGTGTGGGAGCGGGTAGAGGCGGCATCGTGTAAGGGCACGAGTTTGGGGGAATTGGTAATGGCGCCTCTGCCGTTCCTGCCGGCACGGTACTCCACCCTGGTGGTGGCGGCTCTGAGAGTCTGGGGGCAATGGAGGAAACATGTGGGAGCAGAGAGAGCATTGGTTTGGTCTCCAATTTGCAATAATCATTGGTTTGCCCCGGAGAGGCTGGATGGAGGGTTTCGGAGATGGCAAAGAGCAGGGATCGAGAGGATGGGAGATCTGTTCATAGGGGAGAGCTTTCCCAGCCTGAGGGAGTTGGAGGAGAAATTTAAATTGATGGGAGGGAATGAATTTAAGTACCTGCAGGTGCGGGACTTCCTACGTAGGCAGGTCTCAACCTTCCCACTCCTACCACCAAGGAAGATGCAGGACAGGGTAGTTTCCAGAGTATGGGTGGGAGAGGGGAAGGTTTCGGACATCTATAAAGAACTCATGGGGTCAGTGGAAATGCAGACTGAGGAGCTGAAACACAAATGGGAAGAGGAGTTAGGAGGAGAGATAGAGGATGGTCTCTGGGCGGATGCATTGAGTAGAGTCAACACATCCACATCATGCGCCAGGCTCAGCCTGATACAATTTAAGGTCATTCACCGGGCACACATGACAGTGGCCCGGATGAGCAGGTTCTTTGGGATAGAAGACAGGTGTTCAAGGTGTGCAGGAGGACCAGTGAACCATGTTTGTATGTTCTGGGCATGCCCGAAGCTTAGGGAATTCTGGCAGGGGTTTGCGGAAGTCATGTCCAAGGTGTTAAAAACAAGGGTGGCACCGAGTCCAGAGGTAGCGATTTTCGGAGTGTTGGAGGATCCGGGAGTCCAGGAGGAGAAAGAGGCAGACGTTCTGGCCTTTGCCTCGCTGGTAGCCCAGGGATGGATACTATTAGCTTGGAGGGACTCAAAGTCCCCGAAGTCAGAGACCTGGCTCACTGACATGGCTAGCTTTCTCTGTCTGGAGAAAATCAAGTTCGCCCTTAGAGGGTCAATGTCAGGGTTCGTCCGGAGGTGGCAGCCGTTCATCGACTTCTTTCGAGAAAATTAACCGTCAGCAGAGAAAGGGGGGGCATCACATTAAACACATTAGTGTTTAAGAAAGGTGGGACCTGTGAGGGAGGAAGACGGTCTTTGCACTATGTTTATATTTGTATGTACACTGTTTCTTCTGTTATTGTTACAAAGTCACAAACCTCAATAAAATGTTTTATGAAAAAAAAGGAGTGGGAAGTATTCTGGCTGTGTGTCATTTGTCCGCACACATGTTGTCGGATCCTTGTATAGTAATTTTACCCAAGCCACAAATGTAGGCCCAATCCCAAACTTTTCCAGTACCGCAAACAAATAACTCCACTATGTCAAACACTCTCTCCGCATCTAATCTCACCACCACCTCTAACTCCTTCGCCGATGCCGTAGAAAGCACCACATTCAGCAGCTGCCGCATGTTCAGCGACAACTGCCTGTCCTTGTTCCTCCCCCACCACCTTCGGAAGACACTCCTCCAGCCTCACCGCCAACACCTTCGCCAGTATCTTGGCATATATATTCAGTAGAGAAATGGGCCTATATGACCCACACTCTGCCGGATCCTTCTCCTTCTAAAGTAATAATGAAATGGATGCCTGCCTCATTATCTTTGGCAACCCTCCCTTCACCATCGTATTCTCAAATATTTCCACCATCGGAGGTGCCAACTTGCCCTTAAACTTCTTGCTGCACTCCACCAGGAACCCATCCAGCCCTGGGTGTCTTACCTAATGGCATCTTCCCTATTGCTGCCTTCACTTCCTCCACCCCCAATGGCTCCTCTAACTCGGCCTTCTCTTCCCCTCCCACCTCCAGCCACTCCAGAAGCTCCCTCATCTCTGACTCATCCTCCGGCAGCTCAGGCTTATTTCAAATCTCGGTAAAAGTCCTCAAACATCTTATTCACCTGCTCCGGAGCCACCACCACCCATCCCGTTCCATCCCTAATTTGCATGATCTCCCTCGCCACAACCTGCCAACAGAGCTGGCCCACCAGCAATCGACTGGCCTTCTCACCATACTCATAAACAACCCCCCCAAACTCGCCTGAACTGTCGAACCGCCCTCCCCGTAGACAGGAGATCAAACTTCGCCTGCAACTCCTTCCTCCTCACCAATTGCCACGGTTTCAGATCCTCTGCATATCTTCCATCAACCAATAAAATCTCCTCTATCTGCTGCTGCCGCACCACCCGCGCCTCCCTATCCACCTTCGCCTTGAATGAGATGGCCTCCTCCCTCACTCCTGCCTTCAATGCCTCGCAAATCAATGATGATGAGACCACCCGCTTTTTTGAAAATGTTTTTATTCTCCATTTACACATTTTCCTTCAAAATGTACACCCCACACACAAACAGTAAACGGTAACAAATACAAAATCAGTCCCCTTAACATTAACAACGATCCCATTCTCCCACCACCCCAAACAACGTCCCACCTATAAATATATGCATCCAATAAAACAAACCCTTCCACGGTGGAAACAAAAAACAAAGGAGAAAAAGAAAAAGGAGTCCAGGACCACCCATGGTCACCATTAACCTATAGTGTCCACTGCCCCCTCCCCCCCCCCCGCTCCCTCCCCTACACGCAATGCCATCCAACCTCTGAAACAGTACCATGCATGATACCCAAGAGTTGTAAACACCCCCCCTCTCTCCAACTCCTCCTGTCCACTGCCTCTTGTAAAACTCCTCCCCCCAACCTCAGTTCCTTCCCCCCCAACTTTCCACCCCGGCTAGACCACTCGGACCCTGTTCTGCCAGGCTCCGATGGCCGCAGCCCCTCCCCCACCTCACTCCCGTTCATTGGCCGGCTTAAACCGGCCAGCGTGGAGGCCCCCGCCCGGGCCCCTTTCCAGGCCCTAGGAAAGCCCAGAAATCCCCTTTTAGCACACAAACCCCGCATATCCACCTACATCCCAAAGAGCCCTCATTTCGAGTGAAAGTCCCTTCACTTCCCTTGTCCAAATATCTACAACATTGGCTCCTTTAGCCCTTACACCCGCACGCAGTGAAACAAAAAAAGAAGAAAATACAGTCATGTGGTTACATCGACACATGCCATTTCTCAATTTCTCAGTTCTGCCAGTCCTTCTGCCTTCGCAAATTCCTCCGCTGCTTCCACCGTTCCAAAATAAAAGCCCTTGAGCTTGTAAGTCACCCTCAGCTTCGCTGGATATACAATGCCGCACTGCACCTTGCTAATGTACAGTCCCCTCTTCACCCGTTTGAAGGCAGCCCGCCTCCTCGCCAGCTCCACCGTAAAGTCCTGGTATACACGTATACCAACTCCAGCCCACTGCACCACCCGCTTCTGCTTGGCCCAGCACAGGACCTTCTCCTTCACACTGTACCTACGGAAGCACAGAGTCACTACCCTTGGCGGCTCACTCGCCTTTGGTACAGGCCTCCACGACCGATGAGCCCGATCCAGTTCATATCGGGAGGGATCCTCCCCCTCCGCCAATAGTTTCGCCAGCATCGCGGCAAAATACGCAGTCGGCCTCGGTCCTTCAACTCCTTCGGGCAGCCCCACAATCCTCAAATTCTGTCGCCTGGATCTGTTTTCCAGGTCTTCCATTTTTCCTCGCAGATCCTTGTTAATCTCCATCACCTTCCGCAGCTCCTTCCCCATCGAGGTAAGTTGATCACCATGCTGCAATAATGTCTCCTCCACTTCCTTCAGTGCCTCCCCTTGCTCCCACACCTCCGCCACTGCGCTCGCCACCGCCGTCGTCACCGGGGAAATCTCCTCCTCCACCAGCACACTCAAAACCTCCCTCATCTCTTTCCTCATTGTCTCCACGTATTTTGTAAACTGCCTTTCCAATTCCGCAGCCATCACCATAGTTATTTCTTCAGCCGTAAGCAATGTGGCCTCCCCTGGTGCTCCAGCCTCCATTTTCCTTGGTGACCCCGCGGTGACCTTTCCACTCCCCGACGGACCTTCAGCTGTTTTTTTTACGGCCATTTTTTTGCTCACCCTCGACATTTTCCTTTACTGTGGCTTCACTATGCCTTCTCCCTGCTTTTGCCGCCTCCGTGGACACTGGGACCGGGCTTAAAGCCCCGAAAATGCCGTTCCCGAACGGGAGCCCTCCATTGTGCGGCTGCCTCCCGCCGTCACCGGAAGTCACGAGACCTCCCACTTTTGATTAAACTCCACATACTCCTCAATCACCCTCCCCAGCTTGATGCAAAAATTCAGGTCTGCCAATAAACCCCTACGCAGGCCTCTAGGCCGGACCCTTCTCCAAGACTACATCCACCCAGTGCGAATCATGGCCCAATATCACGATCGCCGAGTACTCTGCCTTCTTCACCCCAGCCAGTAGCGCCCTCCATACCACAAAAAAAAAAAATCAATCCTCGGATACACCTTATCGACCGGCGGGAAGAACGAATACTCTCTATGCCGTGGGTGCAGAAACCTCCATGGGTTTCCGCCCCTCCCTCCTCCTTCATAAACCCAGCTAAAATCTTCGCCCCCCCCCCCCACCCCCATCCCAAACGGAGAGACCAGCAAGCGTGGCCGGGATCTGTCCACCCTCGGGTCCAATACCATATTCCAATCCCCCCCAATATCAACTGGTGAGTACCCAGGTCCGGTATGCCAACTAAAATCTTCCCCATAAATCCAGTTTCATCCCAGTCAGGGGTATACATGCTAACCAACACCACTAACCTCCTTTCCAACGTGCCCATCACTATCATATACCTTCCCCCCTGGTCTGGAACTACCTTCTCCACCTGGAATCTCACCTGTTCTACCACCAGTATCGCCGCACCCCACCCCCCCCTCCCCCACCCTATTATCGAAGCCTGAATGAAATGAAAAAATGAAAATCGCTTATTGTCACGAGTAGGCTTCAATGAAGTTACTGTGAAAAGCCCCTAGTCGCCACATTCCGGCGCCTGTTCGGGGAGGCTGGTACGGGAATTGAACCGTGCTGCTGGCCTGCCTTGGACTGCTTTAAAAGCCAGCGATTTAGCCCAGTGAGCTAAACCAGCCCTAGGAACACCTGACTCACCCAGCCCTTCCTTCAAAAACCAAACTTCAAATTCAGTCCAATCCCAGGCCTTCTGCCTTCACAAACATCTCTGCTGCCATGTCGAAATAATAGTCCCTGCCATTGTGCGTGACCCGCAGCTTCGCTGAGTAGACCACACCAAACCGCACGTTGCGCTTGTTCAACACCACCTTGGCCTGCCCGCCTCCTTGCCAGATCCATCGTCAAGTCCAGGTAAATGCATATACCCTTGCCTTCCCACTCAATCTCGAGGTTCTGCTTCGCCCTGCTCAGCACTTTCTCCTTCACCTGAAAATTGTGGAAACAGACAATCATCACCATCGGTGGTTTGTTCATCCTCGATTTCGGCCGGAGCGGTCCAATTCGTACAGGGAGGGCTCCTCCCCTGCCCCATCAACTTCACTAACATAACGGCAAAGTATTCTGTAGGCCTCTGGCTCTCCACCCCTTCAGGCACACCCACTGTCCTCAGATTATGTCTTTGTGACCTGTTCTCCAGGTCTCCTCCCCTGGCTCTCAGCCTCTGTTTTCTTTGCCACCCTCTGCAGCTCCTCATCCATCGGGGTGAACTGGTCACTATGCGCAACAAGGCCTTCATTTTCTTCCCTTTCTCTCGCACCGCGTTCTAAGTTCTCACCAACTCCTCTCTCACCGGGTAAGGGTCTCACACACCCACATCTGAACTGAAGCCATCATCACCGTCTGATGCCTTTCGAAATGCTTCGAAAACAACCGTTTGAAGACTCTAGCAATCACTTCAATCATCTTCTCCTCCGTGAAGGGCTCTCTCCCGCCATCTTTCCTCGTACTGCACCACTCACCACGCTCGCCGGCGGACTTTCGCTCACTGGCTTTCTCCCTGGATTCTTCTTTCTGGTTTTTGACCTTCTATAAATACCCCAATCCATCCCACAGCTTCGCACGAACAAATCATCCCCAAAAACTGGGCGTAAAGGGCCAAAAAATGACTGCTCAAGCAGGAGCCATCAACCATGGGACCTCCACGTACATGCCACAACCGGAAGTTCGAATAGAAGATTTTTAATGCTTTTTCTCCTTATCATTTTTAGGAGTAATGATTTATAGTGGCGTACTGATCCACAGGTGTCAAAAACTTTATGGTACCTCTTGAAATGGCTTATTTGTGAGCCAGATTGATGACAGATAGAAGGTTTACTTGACTTCTTCTCTTGCATGGAAGACCAGTTCATTTTATTTTCCTTTATCCACACTTTCTCCTAACCTCCTCTCCTGTAGATTTCATTCCATCACTGGAATAAAGCTCCATGATCTGTAGTTACCCTACAGCATCTTAAACAAGTGATCATCATTTTTGTAAGCTTTGACAATGAGCAGAAGTAGGCTATGGAACTTCAGAACACATCAAATAGAAGTGTAATCCTGTTCTCTCTCACTTGCATTCTCAGATGTATACATCCAGTTTGTCTCGCTCTCTTGGGCAGCCCCTCAGGATTGGGGATGACTTGTTTTCAGTCCAGTTCGATGGATTCTGAGATGGCTCATAAGAATCAGATTCAGATTCTGCCATATATGGGGTAGTGGGACAGCTTGGTGTTCTGTCAACTGCTGCAAAAATCACTACTATGTTCCCTTAACCAGGGCTACTTTAATCAAATATAGTGCTCTACTGCTGCTCCATCTAACTCTGATGGGACAAATCTGGAACAGCTCTTGGTCTACCTGTTTAACCGGATGCTGAAGGCTCCCAAGTGCTTTCCAAAGAGGAAGAGCGTTTTCTTCTAGTGTCTTCACCAACATTCTTCGCTCAACCTGTACCACTAAAAAATACGTTCACCGTCTCTGGGATGTTGTTGTCAAGGGTCACTACCAAGTTTGCCTTCATAGCACTACTGTTCTCAAAAACACAATTAATGATGCAAAGTGATTCAACATTCTAAGGATGTGTTATGCCAGTTTATAAATGGAGGTGCTTCCTTATTTTTATGATGATTTCTTGATAACCTGGTGACCACAATACCCAGATCATTCGGCGTGGGCAGAATGTGGAGTTGAGGCCACAAACAGGTCGGCCATGCTCTTATCGAATGCCAAAGGCTTGTAGGTCCAAATAGACTACTTCTGCTCCTAATTCATACGTTCATATTAAAATCAAATGGATCGCATCCCAACTGTAATCAATATTCCTTTCAGAAATAAGAAAAAAAAGTTGAATTGTTCTCAGAGTGCAAGGTACACCAGCAACATTGCAAATTTTTTACCATCACGGTTACACTGATGATGGGTTATCACCTCAAAATGTTAGTTATTATTGTGGCAATTTCTGTTTATAATTTTGCTCAGATAATTTATGGATTTTGGTCTACAATCAAACTGAACATAAGGCATTGTTGCTGCTCAATAAAAATGTGTTTTAGCACATGTTGCAGTTATTGTTTTGGAAGCATGAGTTCAATGGTGGGAGGATGAAAAATCAAAACAAACAAAAAATTGAAATTCATAATTCCTTTGCAATTACTTTATCTTGAAAAGTTGCCCTTGAACTATCTCAGCATCAATTCATAATGGCACCTCATGTCCACCATACAGATACTTCAAAATAAAAGGAGCCAAGTCTAATTTCACCATCTTTTCTGAATTGGCTGATCCCATGCAGGAGTACAACTCGCTTCAATCACCCTTCACTTTGAGTGAAATTATTAATTAGGGTTCATGCTTCTAATCTCTTGCTTGCTGAAAGTCATAATATGTGTGGACTCTCAGGATAAGCAAGACCTAGCTCTGTTGTGATACCCACTGTGATCAACTGGCCAGTCATATTGTCTGGTTTCACATAAAGGACGGCCATCTGGGTAAGTTATCAAAGCCAAACTGAGTCTGCGGAACTATCTCCACTCAGGGTTGTTACTTTAGGAGAGCGAGAGTGTAGCCATCTGGGATGGCCACTTCCAGAATACAAAATGGATGCTCACAATGAATGTAGGGAACTATGGACAATGTTAGGAAAGCAAGCAGGCACAGAGCCTGCATGCGTATTGGGAAGGCAGCGCCCAGATGGGACTGAAACTGTAGGTCAATTAACATATTGATGGCCCATCTCCGGGAACAAAGGAAAGACACTCGAGCAACCGATACAGCTCCAGACATCCCGGCGCCAGTTCCCCAAACCGAAAAAGCAAACAAAGCAAGGCCAACGGCCACCAAAGACATGTCCAGCCATCAGGGCACCCACCCCTTTATTGGTCAAAATCAATACCAGTGATCCAGATGCGGCCCAATTAATTGGAGCCAAGTTTAAGGCCTGCCCAAAAGCGCGCGAAGCCCCTCCGGGTATGAGAAGAAACTCCCGAGAGAGAATCGCTCTCTTGGATTTGGCTCTCAAAGCGGAGAGACCTATCCCCCTTGCACCAGAAGCAAGTAAGTCCAAGGTCAACGCTCGCTACCAGACGGACGACCTTAGCTGTTCTCCTGTACCACTTCGAACCCAACAACCTCAGATCCGAACAACGGCCATTGTTCCTCTGACTGAGTGGGCACCCGAAGCTAAGTATAGGTGTTAGCGTTAGAGATAGTTTAGTTTGTAGTACTTTGTGCATGAGTAGATATTACTGTGTGTGTAAATAAATAGTATTGACTTTGAACGAACTGGTGTATTGGCTCTTTGATTAGTATTCGGGTTTGAAGCTTGTGGCGGTATTGAGAGATACCTGGCGACTCTAAAGCAAACATAATTAGGATTAAGGAAGGCGACCATATTGACCGCCATATTCATAACCAGAGAAACAGAGCAACAAGAGACAAAATGTGCTATGGAGAAAGGGAAGAGAAACAGCAATACTAGCAATGAAATTTGATCATCATCTAGGAGACACATTAGTTAGATAAGGGCAGAATGCCAGAATTCAAAACAAGACTGCCCATTTCCAGCTCTCTACCATCGAATGATTCCACCCTACCCTAGCTCATCTGATGCTGAAACTCAACAATGTTTTTGCTCCCTCTAAACTTGGCTTGTTCTAATACTCTCCTGTTTAACCTCTCTTCTTTCTACCCATACTTTAGCCGAAACTCTGCTGCCTGTATTGACATCACGTTCTGTTTCCTCATCACACTTGTACTCAGCGACCTTTATTGATTTTCGGTAGAACATTGCCTCAATTTTAAAATTCCTTATCCTTTTTTTTCCAAACCGCTCTGTGGCCTCATACCTTTCAATCACTGTAATCTCCACCAACCCTACGAAATCAAAGACTGTGCTCCACCAATTTGGTCTTGCACACATCACCAATTTGGTCTTGCACACATCACCAATTTTAATAACTTGATCTTGGTGGCCTTGCCTTCAGCTGAATAGGTGGCAAATTCTGGAATTTCTTCCCTAAACTCCCACTCCCTCCTCCTTTAAGATGTTCCTTAAAAGCTATCCTTTGGCCGAGTTTTTGGTTATCTCTTCTAATAACACTTTGTGTGGCTGGTTTGTTTTATTGCATTCCTGTGAAGCACCGTGGAACGTTTTATTACATTTAAGGTTCTACATAACTGCAAGTTGCTATTATTGTTGTATTCCCATGCTGGCACATGTGGGCCACAACAACTGTACTGAGAACAGTGAAAGCCATACACTATTCATCGAAAAGGTAATCCTTCAAATTTTGTCCAAAAAAATCAAAAGCTGTCCTCATATAAATAACATGAAAAATATGTGAACCCGGAAACAATCATCCTCCTTTACCAGTTATTATTCATGCTAATAAATGTCTTACAAGCTGCATTGTTTTTATAAACAGTTTCTGTTGCTAAGGCAACACCAGAGCTGCTGCTTTTGCCCTTGTAATTACTGTATTGAAACTGTAATGCAGGAAACACTGGGAAAGATGGTGCTGAAGTTACTGAACACTACAGAGGTCTTCCTGTTTCACTTGCCACTCCCAAGTAAGGTATGAACAGGTGATTTGCTCGTAGGCCTCACCTGGCTGTGAAAAGACTGGTTGGTTAAGGGTTGAATTAATTCCCTTCTTTCTCCTTTCATACTGTGGATGTGTTATTTTCTGGCACCACTCCTTACCAACGCTCTATTATCTCCAAGTATCAGCTTGGTTCAGTGCTAGCTCAAAGTTGACAAAATTACCTTCAAGTGCATTATACTGGCTGAGGCACTTCAGGGCATCCCAAGGAAAAAATGGAGCCACATGAATGCAAGTCCTTTCCTTTCCATTACAGAATGACCTCAAGTTGCAAGGTTCCTGGAATCTATATTGCTATGACCAAGTTTCCCAAACTTTTCGAGCCACGGAACCCTTAGAGACCTCCCAAGCGTATGGTGGAACCCCAAGCATTCTCATTATGTCGACACACCTTTTTTGTCATGAAAATAGTGCGAACTCAGAAATCAAATGCAAACAAGTCTTTTCTAGCTATATATATGCATATATTAGGAATTCGGAAGAGGCACAGAGTCACAAAATATATCCTCCAGCTATATGGCCCCCTCGCCTTAACCCCTGGCCAAGCCACCCTCCCCTGGCCCCTTAACATGAACCGCTAGAAGCAGTACCCACTTTAGGAGTGGGTAATCTCACACGTACAGATTCATAAGCAGCTCTGCAGAATTTTTCACATGTGCCCGTCTTACTACGGACCCGTTTGGGAATCCCTGTGCTATTAAATTACAGATGGATTAGAGAGCACTGGAGCAACAGCTAAGCCTGCACAACTATAGATGGATGAAATAACAATTCATCTCTTTATTTTCTGATTGCCAAGACCCGTATGGCTTGACCATCAGAAAATCAAATCATCAATTTTGTACGGTAGAGCCTACAGGGTTGAGCATGGCCCTAGGCAAAAAAGAGTAACATTTTACCCTGAGAGCAGACATTATCACACCTGTAATAGCCATTCTTACCTACTGACCAAGCTGTAGTGACAGTACCAAATACAAAGTTCTAGTCATATTAAACTATTGATTAACCAAAAAACTCTACATGACATGTAAAAACTTGCACTAGAAATTTGATATTGTTCGTTAATTCTATTATATGTTTTCAATGATTGGAGATCAATGAAACTTTTATTGTGTAAATAGTTCAAATACTAACAAGAAGCTGGAAGATTAGTGTTATCATTTGAGCAGCAACTGGTAGAATGAAAGACTGACTCCAATGATGAAATTGGGGAGGTGCGGTTGGAGAGAGAGAGAGAGAGAGAGAAGGGCAGGAAGAGAGAGAGAGGGGCAGGAAGAGAGAGAGGGGCAGGGAGGGAGAGAGAGAGAGGGGCAGGGAGGGAGAGAGGGGTTCATGGTAGAAAATGTAAGTGCCTAAACCTCATTGTGACACTTATGACCCCACAAATGCCTGTTGAAACTGAGCTGTTTCACACTTCCTATTCATGCTCATGTTGCCTCCACAAATGCTAGCATAATCCATCATTTTGTGCTTTTTGGAGTCAGCAGCATTGGCTCATTTAACATAACCCTGCTGCAGAATTTGGGATTGCCATTGTGGCAGTAAAAGATGAAGGAGGAACATATCTGATCACTTTTTCCTGAAAGACCAAGGGCCTACTGTTGCAATTTCTGCAGGGACCGGTATTCTGACAAGGTATTTGAACTTCCAGCGACTGAATTAAAGGATCACGTAACAATGTTTCAGATTTTAAGACCTTTACTATCGCATATAAACTAAAAGTATCATCTAAACATTATTCAATGCTTATTCTGGATTATATCGTAAACTACAAACAAGAAATTCCAGATTTACCTTTTCACACAACCAAAATTCAAAATTGCCCATGACCATTATACTTTACACTATCTTTCAAGTGAACAGTTTATTCTCCAGGAACCAGTCCCAATTTACTCTCAGTTCCCAGGAACTTGCTTGCTTTAGCTTTTTCCAGCCAGGTAATGATGTGTTGGGTGTTCTGGATCACATACAGGTCACCAACACTTGAAATAGTGCAACACTATTTTTTGAATCACCAACTGTTTAAACTTACTTAGACTGGGGGTTAATACGATACTAGCTTTAACTAAAGACCTTTACCTTGTCCTAACCAGTCGATGCACTCAGCACATGGTGAATGTCTGTGTTGCAGGCTGTGAGCTCTGTCCTCCTAGCTAGCTGCAACTCGAATGAGCAGGAACTCTGATGCCCCCTGTCTTTATAGTGCGTGTGCTCTCACTGGTGATTGGCTGCGGTGTTGTGTGTGTTGATTGGTCCCACTGTGTGTCCATCAGTGTGTGTCTGCACCATGATATACTGGTGTATATTATGACATTCCCCCTTTTATAAAAAATGTACCTGCGTGGCAATAAATAGTGTATGGTGAATGTTCCTGACTACGTGTGTGCGAAATATTTACAGGACTATGTACATAAAAACTAAGCTATTGGACTTCCGGGTGCGGCAATGACCAGCTAAGTCGCACGTTTCGGCAGCTCCCGTTGGAACGGACTTTTGGGCTCTTAATAGGAGCCCCAACGGCAATTTAAACGGCCAAAAACACTGTGCGGTAAACCAGAAGGGAATCCCCCCGGACACGCATGGATAAGAGAGAGGATAGCGGCCGGATTGCGGAGGATCCTCTGGAGCAGCGGCAAGGAAGGGAAGCTCAAAGCAAGATGGCGTCGGAGGGTGGCCGTTTGTTATGGGGCCCGGACCAACAAGAGTTCCTGCGGCGCTGTTTGGAAGAGCTGAAAAAGGAGTTGAAGAAGGAGTTGTTGGCCCCGATACTACAGGCGATTGAAGGGCTAAAGGAGGAGCAGAAGACCCAAGAGCTGGTGCTTCGGGTTGTGAAGGCAAAGGCTGCTGAAAATGAAGACGAAATACAGGGCCTGGTGGTGAAGGAAGAGATGCACGAGGCACAGCACAAAAGGTGTGTGGAGAGGTTGGAAGCACTGGAGAATAATTCGAGGAGGAAGAATTTAAGAGTTTTGGGTCTTCCCGAAGGCGCAGAAGGGGCGGACGTCGGGACATATGTGAGCACGATGCTTCACTCGCTAATGGGATCGGAGGCCCCGACGGGTCCTTTGGAGGTGGAGGGAGCTTATAGAGTTTTGGCGCGAAGACCGAAGGCTGGAGAAATACCTCGAGCTATAGTGGTGAGGTTTCTCCGCTACTATGACAGAGAGACGGTCCTCAGATGGGCGAAGAAAACTCGGAGCTGTAGGTGGGAGAACGCGGTGATCCGCGTATACCAGGATTGGAGTGCGGAGGTGGCGAGAAGGAGGGCAAGTTTTAATCGGGCTAAGGCGGTGCTTCACAAAAAGAAGATCCAGTTTGGAATGTTGCAACCGGCGAGATTGTGGGTCACACACCAAGGGAAGCACCACTACTTTGAGACGGCAGAAGAGGCGTGGACATTCATTGTGGACGAGAAGCTGGAATAGTCTGGCGAGAGAAAGAACTTTTGAGACAAAGTGGTGGGGTGATTATGTGGGGCGAGGGAAAAAAGGGGGGGGGCTGATTTTTTAATTTGTTAATTTGGCGATCCTGTAACTTTTCTCTCTTCCCCATGTTTGGGGGGGGGGGGGGGGGGGGGGGGGGGGAGTAAGAGGAACTGTGGGCACCGGCCATTAGGGGTGGGGCCGAGCGGGAAACGCGGGCTTTGTTCCCACGCTATGGTAATTATGGTGGGAATAGGGACGCAGGAAGGAGGGGGCCTCGCACAGTGGGGGCCGAGGATAAGGGGGGAAGCCGAGGTCAGCCAGAGTTCGCTGACTTCTGGGACCTAGCGGAGGGGGGGGGGGTTAACTGGGTTGCTGCTGCTAAGGAGAAGGGGGAGCTGTTATGGGATGAGGTGGTCGGGGCGGGAAGACGCCGTCGGGGGGATACACGGGTACGTGGGAACTGGGTGAGGAGCTGGGTTAAAAAAAGGGGCTGGCTAGTCGACAAGGGGGGGGGGGGGGGGGGTAAAGAGCCCCCCAACCCGGCTGATCACGTGGAACGTGAGAGGGCTGAACGGGCCGATTAAAAGGGCACGGGTACTCGCACACCTAAAGAAATTAAAGGCAGATGTGGTTATGTTGCAGGAGACGCATCTGAAACTGATAGACCAGGTCAGACTACGTAAAGGATGGGTGGGGCAGGTGTTTCATTCGGATTTAGATGCGAAGAACAGGGGGGGGTCTATCTTAGTGGGGAAACGGGTACTGTTCGAGGCAAAAACCATAGTGGCGGATAGTGGGGGTAGATATGTGATGGTGAGTGGCAGATTGCAAGGGGAGGCGGTGGTTCTGGTGAATGTATACGCCCCGAACTGGGATGATGCAAATTTTATGAGGCGTATGTTGGGGCGTATCCCGGATCTGGAGGCGGGAAAATTGGTAATGGGGGGGGGGGGAGACTTCAATACGGTGCTTGATTCAGGGCTAGACCGGTCGAGGTCCAGGACCGGGAGGAGGCCGGCAGCAGCCAGGGTGCTCAAGGACTTCATGGAGCAGATGGGAGGGGTAGACCCCTGGAGATTTAGTAGCCCTAGGAGTAAGTTCTCATTTTTCTCCCATGTTCACAAAGTATACTCACGGATAGACTTTTTTGTCTTGGGAAGGGCACTGATTCCGAAGGTGACAGGGACGGAATATACGGCCATAGCTATTTCGGACCACGCTCCACATTGGGTAGACCTGGAGGTAGGAGAGGAAGAAGAACAGCACCCACTCTGGAGAATGGATATGGGCTTATTGGCGGATGATGGGGTATGTTTAAGGGTGAGGGGGTGCATCGAGAGATACTTGGAGCTTAATGACAATGGAGAGGTTCAGGTGAGAGTGGTCTGGGAGGCGTTGAAGGTGGTGGTTAGAGGGGAACTGATATCCATAAGGGCACATAAAGGGAAGCAAGAGGGTAAAGGGAGCGATTGCTGAAAGAACTTTTGAGGGTGGACAGGCAGTATGCGGAGGCACCGGAGGAGGGACTGTACAGGGAAAGACAAAGGCTACATGTGGAATTTGACCTGCTGACCACGGGTAAGGCAGAGGCACAGTGGAGGAGGGCACAGGGGGTACAGTATGAGTATGGAGAGAAGGCGAGTCGGCTACTGGCCCACCAATTGAGGAAGAGGGGAGCAGCGAGGGAGATAGGTGGGGTGAGAGATGAGGAGGGAGAGATGGAACGGGGAGCGGAGAGAGTGAACGGGGTGTTCAAGGCATTTTATGAGAGGTTATATAAGGCTCAGCCCCCGGAAGGGAAGGAGGGAATGAGGTGTTTCTTGGAGCAGCTGGAATTCCCTAAGGTGGAGGAGCAGGAGAGGGCGGGACTGGGAGCACAGATTGAGATGGAGGAGGTGGTAAAAGGGATTGGGAGCATGCAGGCGGGGAAGGCCCCGGGACCGGACGGATTCCCGGTGGAATTTTATAGGAAGTATATGGACCTACTGGCCCCGCTTTTGACGAGAACCTTTAATGAGGCCAGGGAAAGGGGGCAGCTGCCCCCGTCTATGTCAGAGGCAACGATATCGCTCCTTTTGAAGAAGGAAAAAGACCCGCTGCAGTGTGGGTCCTACAGGCCCATTTCCCTTTTAAATGTAGATACTAAGCTCCTGGCCAAGGTGATGGCGATGAGGATAGAGGACTGTGTCCCGGGGGTGGTCCACGAGGATCAAACTGGGTTCGTTAAGGGGAGACAGCTGAACACGAACATACGGAGGTTGCTAGGGGTAATGATGATGCCCCCACCAGAGGGGGAGGCGGAGATAGTGGTGGCGATGGACGCCGAGAAAGCATTCGACAGAGTGGAGTGGGATTATCTGTGGGAGGTGCTGAGGAGATTTGGTTTTGGAGAAGGGTTTATTGGATGGGTACAGCTGCTGTATAGGGCCCCGGTGGTCACGAACAGACAGAGGTCTGACTACCTCCGTCTTCATAGAGGGACGAGGCAGGGGTATCCCCTGTCTCCGTTACTGTTTGCATTGGCGATTGAGCCCCTGGCCATAGCAGTGAGGGGCTCCAGGAAGTGGAGGGGAGTACTCAGGGGAGGAGAAGAACACCGGGTATCTTTGTATGCAAATGATTTATTGCTGTATGTTGCGGACCCAGTGGAGGGGATGCGAGATAATGCAGACACTCAGGGAGTTTGGGGAATTTTCGGGGTACAAATTGAATATGGGGAAGAGTGAGTTGTTTGTGGTGCATCCGGGGGAGCAGAGCAGGGGAATAGATGACTTACCGCTGAGGAAGGTAACAAGAGATTTCCGGTACTTAGGGATTCAGATAGCCAGGAGTTGGGGAACCTTACATAGGCTTAATTTTACAAGATTGGTGGAACAGATGGAGGAGGATTTTAAGAGATGGGACATGGTGCCCCTGTCACTGGTAGGTAGGGTGCAGGCGGTCAAAATGGTAGTCCTCCCGAGATTCCTTTTTGTGTTTCAGTGCCTTCGGTGATGGTCACGAAGGCTTTTTTCAAGAAAATTGAGAAAAGTGTCATGAGTTTTGTGTGGGCCGGGAAGATCCCGAGAGTGAGGAGGGGGTTCTTGCAGCGTAGCAGGGATAGGGGGGGGCTGGCACTACCGAGCCTAAGTGAATACTACTGGGCCGCCAATATCTCAATGGTGTGTAAGTGGATGGGAGAAGGGGAGGGAGCGGCGTGGAAGAGATTGGAGATGGCGTCCTGCAAAGGAACCAGCCTACAAGCAATGGTGACAGCGCCGTTGCCGTTCTCCCCAAAGAAATACACCACAAGTCCAGTGCTGGTGGCAACACTAAAAATTTGGGGTCAGTGGAGACGCCATAGGGGAAGGACGGGAGCCTCGGTGCGGTCCCCGATAAGAAATAACCATAGGTTTATCCCGGGGAGAATGGATGGGGGATTTGGAGCATGGCAGAGAGCTGGGGTTGTGCAACTGAGAGATCTGTTCGTAGACGGGACGTTTGCGAGTCTGGGAGCGCTGACGGAAAAATATGGGTTGCCCCAAGGGAATGAATTTCGATACATGCAACTGAGGGCTTTTGCGAGGCAGCAGGTGAGGGAATTCCCGCAGCTCCCGATGCAGGAGATTCAAGATAGAGTGATCTCAGGGACATGGGTGGGAGATGGTAGGGTGTCGGATATATACAGGGAAATGAGGGACGAGGGGGAGATTATGGTGGATGAGCTGAAGGGGAAATGGGAAGAAGAGCTGGGGGAAGAGATTGAGGAGGGGCTGTGGGCTGATGCCCTACGTAGGGTAAACTCGTCGTCCTCGTGTGCCAGGCTAAGCCTGATACAATTCAAGGTTTTACACAGGGCGCATATGACCGGAGCAAGGCTCAGTAAATATTTCGGGGTAGAGGATAGGTGTGGGAGATGCTCGAGAAGCCCAGCAAACCGCACCCACATGTTTTGGTCATGTCCGGCACTGCAAGGGTTCTGGGTGGGGGTGGTAAAGGTGCTTTCGAAGGTGGTGGGGGTCCGGGTCGAGCCAGGCTGGGGGTTGGCTATATTTGGGGTTGCAGAAGAGCCGGGAGTGCAGGAGGCGAAAGAGGCTGATGTCTTGGCCTTTGCGTCCCTAGTAGCCCGGCGAAGGGTATTGCTTATGTGGAAGGAAGCCAAACCCCCGGGCGTGGAGTCCTGGATAAATGACATGGCAGGGTCTATAAAACTAGAACGGATAAAGTTCGCACTAAGGGGTTCGGCTCAAGGGTTCACCAGGCGGTGGCAACCGTTCATTGACTACCTCGCAGAACGATAAAGGAAACGGGAAGGTAGCAGCAGCAACCCGGGGGGGGGGGGGGGGGGGGGGGGTAGAGGGCCCGGGGCGGGTCCTCAGGGATGTTTGTGTACAGATATTTGTACCAGGTTATGTATATTGGATTGTTTGATTTTATTTTTGGAGAGTTATTATTTTTGATATGGCAGTTGCCATTTAGTTTATATATTATTTATTTATTTGTTAAAACGGCCACTGTTATTTATACTGTTTTATTGTTGTAAAAAGGAAAACCTTTGTATTGTTTTGTTTGGCCAAAAAATTTTGAATAAAAAATATATATATTTTTAAAACTAAGCTATTTACATGGGAAGGTGCCTGGTGCAGAAAAACAGTGTGTCACAAGAATAACGAGATGAACACTATATATAAACCACTTGAACGATTAAACGGAAGAACAGAACAGACCAGAGAGTCCATTAGTGCAAAGTTCACAAATTAAGTCTCTGAGGTGGGCGACGAATTCTGGTTGACCGTCATGGTGGCACACCACTCATCGCCTGGATCGATGCTGTACACCGACAGCGGCTGGTGTCTTTGCTTCGGGGACAGCCTGTTTTTCGTTACGACACCGACTCGAAAAGGCGCCTTCGGGTCCTCGGTGTCACTGCTGTGTGGGAGGTCCGCATCGGACTCGGTGAACGTGGGTTGAATTGCCCGAACATTCCTGCGAGGCTGGCTGAAGAGATATGAGTTGGCAGGCTGAGCTTCTTTACTTTGAGGAGCTGCTGGCGTAGCGGGTCCGACTGAATACCAAAAACGATCTGGTCGCGTATCATGGAGTCGGAGGTGGGCCCGTAGCTGCAAGATTGTGCAAGGATGCGGAGGTGCGTAAGAAAGGATTGGAAAGGTTCATCCTTACCCTGCAAACGCTGCTGGAACACGTAGCATTCAAAACTTTCATTCACCTCTACGCTGCAGTGAGTGTCAAACTTGAGGAGGACCGTCTTGAACTTCGTCTTGTCTTCATCATCTGCAATGGTGAAGAGTTGAAAGTGTGGATGGCATGGTCCCCGGCCGTGGAGAAGAGAAGAGCAATCTTTCTGGTGTCCGAGGCGCCCTCCCTGTCCGTGGCTTCGAGGAAGAGCTGGAAGCGCTGTTTGAAAATCTTCCAGTTGGCCCCGAGGTTGCCGGCGATGCGGAGCGGCGGCGGGTAGGCTGATGTTGTCCATGTTGCAGGATGACGGAATGCTGGCAGAAGGCAGATCACTTGCAGGTAGGTCTAAGAAGTGCTAGTATCCCACCACACCTGGTATCATGATGTGTTGGGTGTTCTGGATCACATACAGGTCACCAACACTTGAAATAGTGCAACACAATTTTATTGAATCATTAACTGTAAAACTTACTTAGACTGGGTTAATACAATACTAGCTTTAACTAAAGACCTTTGCCTTGTCCTAACCAGTCGATGCACTCAGCACATGGTGAATGTCTATGTTGCAGGCTGTGAGCTCTGTCCTCCTAGCTAGCTGCAACTCGAATGAGTGGGAACTCTGATGCACCCTGTCCTTATAGTGCGTGTGCTCTCACTGGTGATTGGCTGCGGTGTTGTGTTTGTTGACTGGTCCCACTGTGTGTCCATCAGTGTGTGTCTGCACCATGATATACTGGTGTATATTATGACAGGTAACATCTACTACCAGAACTGACGTTCACTGAGAGTCATACTGGAGATTCTTTCCCTCGAGCCCATGCGAGGCATATCTTCCACCTTCCTTCAAATCACAAACTCGGTCTCTTCAATCTGAGCACAAATTCCGATCCATGTTTTTTGTGGAGGACAATAGAGTCAGCATTTTCTCTTGTTGAGGTGCTGAACTAGCTGCATGTATCTCCCACTCTCTACCTCTCAGATGGCTGCAGGCTTAATAGTATCTGTGTGAGTTTCAAGGGCATCTTAGAAACTCTCTAACTCAATAGTACAGTGGCTCTCTATGGACTTTTCCCTCCCCGAAGCTAATTTCCACGGCAAAGTGAATCACATGGGTCTTGTATCTAGGTAGAAACACTAATTAGTTATCTTCCAGACCCTCAACTCTATTTTGTCTTACAATTAAACAAACAGTTTGTAAAGTTCCAGGCGAGTGAGCACAAGGAAGCAATGACTGTTAGAAAACTCAATATTTATTTTACCTACTAGAGTACAACTCCTACTCTTCAAAGGATCTCCCGCATCCAGCCCATACTTTGGCTGGGGTAGCACTGGGACTCTGATGTTGCAGACCTGTTACCTCCGGTCGGGTTATAACACAGTTAATAAAACCTGATATTCCTAACACGTCCCTCTGAGACTTTTGACAGTAACAGTTTAACCTCAATTAGCACAGCTGATGTACCATGTTTTTCACAGCTTCTTACCTGCAAGTCAAATTGGTCCTCAGTGTCGTATAGTGACCAAGCCATTCAAGCTTGTTCTTGGGCAGGATTCAGAGCAGGTCACATGAATTTCATTCCTCTATTTTCTTTCACATTAAAGAGACAGTCCCAAAGCACAATAATTTACAAACACTGAATTCAACACGACCAATGTATCATTTGACAGTGATTCCATGCGACATAATTAACCCGAACCCCAACAGATTTTTCAACTCAACTTATCTACTGCAAAACAAACATATTTTCTCAGTACCAGCAGAATCTTTGAACTTTGAAGAAAATTATATTTTAGAAAATCACAATTTAAAGTATTTCATCAAATTAGTCAATACAGATTGAGCGTGCCACAGTACCACAGAAGTTTGTATCCCAAACCACTTTGTCTTCCGAGTTGAAAGGGATGCAAGGAGGAAAACGGAATCAAATGCATTGGTGAATTTATGTGCTGCATCAAAGAGGTGGCTCTCAATGACATGTTAATAACTGGCTGGGAGGTAACAAGACAGAAAAGGAACAAAGAGAATGAATGCACCATGATTAGCGGGATGTGACATGTGGTGTTCACCAGGGTTCTGCACTGAGGTTTGAACTTTATATCGTATATATCAATGACTTGAACGAAGGAATGGTGTGTCATATAACCAAGTTTGCAGATGATACCAAGTTGGAAGAAACAGTAAGTAGTACAGATGGATGCAGGAAGCTGCAGAATGAGACAGGCAGCTTCAATGAGTGGGCAAAACTGTGGCAAATTAAGTTCAATATGGGGAAGTGCGAGGTTGTTCAACGGAGATTCCAAAACATGAAGCAGAATAGTTTTCTAATGGCAAGATACAAAGGAATTTGGGTATCCGGGAATAGAAATTCCTGAAGGCTGCTGTACAAATACAAATAACAATCATTTGGTTAATTAAATTCCCTCAATGGAGCTAGAATACAAAAGAGTGACATTGGTGTTGGTGAAGCAGAGATTGCAGGGTCTGAAAGGTTAAATTGTGATGACAGGGTTCATATTTTCAGCAAGTTTTCCCTTCAATTCCGAAGATTAAGGGGCTATCTATAGGAAACATTTGAAATGATAAAAGGCTTCTATTTAAATCACCCATTGCGAGGGTTGATGGTGATAAAGAAACTTAAGAAAAAGTTAAAGGTTTTGGTAAACTTAGAATTATTTACATCATATTGATGACAGTTATAATTATTGAAATCTAGTAAAGTGTTTCCCCTGCTTTAGCTCATACCCAATTCAGTCTTCACAAAACAGCCGATAGAAGAACATCCGGTGACAGCCATGAGCTGAGCGGTCGCATGAAAGATGGCTCTCGTCTGGAATCTTCTTTTTGGACCTTTTTGACTCGGGAAACCTGCAGGAAATAAATCCAACCGACCCCCCATCAACAACTCACCCGATTTGGGATTCTAGTGAATCAACAGTCAAATCACATAGGGAGTAAAAGCAGAGAGAAAGACCCCAACTTCGGAGCTGAGGGGCAACGCAAACTTGAACATGGTGGACCCAGTAGTTGCCAACGTCGTCCCAGTTGTTGACGGAGAAGCTGATGGAGTTCATCTCGACAGAACTCCAAAAGCATAGGGAGGCGGTTAAGGAGGACGTCACGTCTGTGCTGGGCCCCATAATGGACAGGGTGGAGTGACAACTCGGGGCCCAAGGAGCAAAAATCCAGGAAGTGGAGAAAGAGGCCACATAGCAGGACAAACGAATCGCCCCACTCGAGGCCAAGATAACAAAGTTGGCGGCAACCCAAAAGGCACTGAATGCCAACGACGCAACCAGAAGAATAAGGGCGGGATTCTACGGTCCACCCGCCCAGCGACCGGAAATCTCCTCCCGATGTCAATGGACCGTTACATGGTCCGCGTTCTGCCCATGGCTATCTGATGGTAGGCAGGACGAAGAATCCAGCCTCAGGCCTGAGATGGATGAGGAACACGCGGTCATGTAAAGAGAGGTCTCACCATCCGGATCTATCGGGACATTGGAGCCAACCTGGCCAACTGCCGAGTGGAGTTCAATGGGGCCAAAGCTGCACTCTTTAAGAACAAGGTGAGATTTGACGTGCTACATCACTTTGGGTCACTTTCTTCAACACGCGAGGAGGAGGAAATGATTTTGTGCAGAGGAACGGGCTGGAGAAGAAATAATCGGATGGCATAAAACTTATGTACATTGCATATCGGAGTGTTTCCTCTCGTTTTTTTATTTTTCTATTGTGTAGTTTTGTGTTGGGTTTGGCTTCTTCCTTGGTTACATTTTTATCTCGCTCCTCTAGCTTCTTCACGTCGTGTCTATCTCTGCGAACCAATGCCTCTCATAGAATTTACAGTGCAGAAGGAGGCCATTCGGCCCATCGAGTCTGCACCGGCTCTTGGAAAGAGCACCCTACCCAAGGTCAACACCTCCACCCTATCCCTATAACCAGTAACCCCACCCAACACTAAGGGCAATTTTGGACACTAAAGACAATTTATCATGGCCAATCCACCTAACCTGCACATCTTTGGTGTCCTGGTGGGCTGATAACCCGTCCATGTTTTGTTCCGCAATTCTTGAGTGGGAAAGCACCATAGGTATGGTCAGGATGAACTAGTGCACGGAGCTCATGGTACACCCTCTGGAAGAGGTCATGGAATGCATCGATTCCATGCAATCAGGGAAGGCACCAAGACCTGATGGGATCCCAGAGGATTTCTACAAAAGGTTTGCAGCACCACTGGTCCTGCAACTGCAGAAGATGTTCAACCACTCACTGACGAGGGGGACCCTGTCGCCCATGCTGGCACAGACCTCAATCTCACTGATCCCAAAGAAAGTTAAAGACCCAGTGGAGTCTGGGTTACACACACCAGTCTCACTCTTAAACACTGATGTTAGAGTCTTGGCCAATGTTCTGTCGAATCAACTGGAGAGTTTTTTTGCCAGAAGTGATTGCAGAAGATCAGACCCAGTTTGCCAAGGGCAGATAGCTGATGGCGAACATCAGAGACCTTCTGAACGTGATCATGTCCCCACCCGGGGAGGCGACACCAGAAGTGATCATTTCCCTGCACGCAGAGAAGGCCTTCGACCGGTGGAGTGGAAGTGCTTCATTCAGGTACTGGAATGGTTTGGGTTTGGGCCAGTGTTCGCCTCATGGATGAAACTACTAAACAGCGCTCCCATGGCGTGCGTACGGACAAACTGCATCAGCACAGGTTATTTCTGGCTGCACAGAGGCATGATGCAGGGATGCTCGTTGTCCCCACTGCAGTTCGCTCTGGCAATTGAGCCACTGGCTATCGCGCTTAGATCAGCGGAGGGATGGAGAGACATTCAGAGAGGAGACAGGGAGCACACAATCTCTCTCAATGCGGGAGACCTGCTCCTCTACGTCGCAAACCCCCTAGGCAGCATGGTAAGCTAATGGGGCTCCTGAGGGAGTTTGGAACCTTTTCGGGATACAAAATTAACCTGAACAAGAGCAAAATCTTCCCGGTGAACTCCAGGGGGGAGAGGCAGAGTTGGGAATGCTGCAGTTCAAACTGGTCCAAACCAAGTTCAGATACCTGGGGTCCAGATAGCCCACAAGTGGAATTGGTCTAGCCTGGTGGAGGTTGTGAAAGGGGACCTGTGGAGGTGGGACGCATTTCCGGTCTCCCTAGCAATATAAATTAACGTCCTGCCAAGATTCCTTTTCATATTTAAGATCTCTCCCGAAGTTCATCCCCAAATCTTTCTTCACTAAGGTGCACAAACTAATCTCGGCCTTCGTGTAGGCGAGAAAGAACCCCAGGGTCAGCAAAACCGTCCTAGAGAGAGGGCAACGTTCGGGAGGCTTAGCACTGCTGAGCCTCCTGTTCTATTACTGGGCAGCAAATGTAGAAAGGGTGCAGGGTTAGCTTGGGGTGTCGAATGCGGAAAGGGTATAGATGGACGAGACCTCCTTGAGGTGTCCTTGTGGGCATTGGCCACCGCTGCACTCCCATTCCCCCCAGCCCAGTACTCAACATACCTGATGGTTGTCGACGCACTGAGAGTCTGGAACCAGCTAAGACATCACTTTAAACTTAAAGACATGCCCGTCGCAGCTCCTATATGCAAAAACCACAGGTTCATCTCAGCCAAGATGGACGCCACGTATAAAACCTGGTGAAGGGTGGAAGGGGTGTTGAGGGTCAGGGACTTATATGTAGATGGCCGCGAGGCAACCTTGGGGGAACTAATGGAGATGCTCCAGCTTCCAAAAGGGAACGAGCTCTGGTATCTTCAAATACGAACTTCCTCCGCAAGGAGGCCGTATTGTTCCCCCAGCTACCTGGACACACCCTGCTGGACAAACTGTTAGCACAGGACGAATTAAGGGAGGAAAAGTGCGTGGACACAGACGGATGACTGCTGGAGGAGGTAAGGGCCCCACTGTTCGAAATGAGAAGGAGGTGGGAGGAAGAACTGGGCATCGAGGTAGAAGGACTCTGGAGTGAGACAGTACACAGGGTGAACTCCACTTCCTTGTGATCGAGGCTGAGCTTGACACAGCTGAAGGTGGTATACAGGGTACACCTGTACCAGGCCAGACATGAGCGGGTTCTTCCTACAGGTGGAAGACAGATGTGAGCGATGTCAAGGGTCCCAGCTAACCGCTCCCACATGTTCTGCTGCTGCCCAATGCTAATTGGGTTCTGAAACACCTTTTCCCAAGCCATGTCTGAGGTTGTGGAGGTCAGGATGGAGTCATGCCCATTAGTGGCAGTATTTGGGTTGTTAGAACAGCCAGAGCTCTTCAAGGGGAAAGAGAACGATGCCCTGGCCTTTGCCTCCCTAATAGCCTGTCGACGACTCCTGCTTGAATGTAGATCAGCAGCTCCACACAAGGCCTCAGACTGGCTGGTCGACCTCATGGAATTCTTGAGGCACCAGAAAATCTAATTTGTCATCCAGGGGTCAGATGAAGGGTTCCACTCCAAGTGGAAGCAGGTCACCAACAGCTTCAGGATCCTGTTCGTGACCAGCAGAAGCTGGGGAGGGAAAGAGGAAAAGCCAGGAGAGGGGTGAGACTGACAGCATTCACACCACTACAAAAAAAAATGTGTTTTCACTATACCAGTAACACGGTGCTTAAAAGTTGTATTACTGTGACGATACCCCACAATTTGTTGAATTTCTGTTTTCTGGGGGTTTTTCTATTCTAATACTATACTTTGTAAATATCCGTTTTTAACATGTTGCTATTGTGTATTTTGTTCGTTTGTTATAAATAAAACTTTTCAGTGAAAACACAAAATACTTAAAGTGCGTGGACAGATACGGATGGCTGCTGGAGGTGGTAAGGGCCCCCGCGGGACTGGCGGCATGGTAGCACAGTGGCTTCACAACTCCAGGGTCCCAGGCTCGATTTCCAGCTTGGGTCGCTATCTGTGCGGAGACTGCACGTTCTCGCAGTGTCTGCGTGGGTTTCCTCTGGGTGCTCCGGTTTCCGCCCACAGTCCAAAGATGTGCAGATGAGGTGGATTGGCCATGCTAAATTGCCCTTAGTGTCCAAAAAGGTTAGCTGGGGTTACTGGGTTACGGGATAGGGTGCTCATTCCAAGAGCCGGTGCAGACTCGAATGGCTTATTTACAGCACTGTAAATTCTATGATTCTATGAAAAATTGCCTGTCGAAAATGTGTAAAAACATGACTCTGATGCTAAGGCACTCAATTATCCCTAACATACTGTGCAAGGCTTGAAAAGCAAAATACTGCGGATCCTGGAAACTTGAAATAAAAGCAAAAAATGCTGGAAAAACTTGGTCTGGTAGAAAAGCTGGTCTGGTAGAATCTGTGGTGAGAAAAACAGAAATAATGACCCAGATCCCCTGCTTCTGACTTCAACCCCCCTCCCAATATAAGACCATAAGACTTAGGCGTCTTAATAGGAGCAGAATTAGGCCACTCGGCCCATCGAGTCTGCTCCGCCATGCAATCATGGCTGATATTTTCTCATCCCCATTCTCCTGCCGTCTCCCCATAACCCCTGATCCCCTTATTAATCAAGAAATCAAGAACCTATCTATCTCTGCCTTAAAGACACTCAGTGATTTGGCCTCCACAGCCTTCTGCGGCAAAGAGTTCCACAGATTCACCACCTTCTGGCTGAAGAAATTCCTCCTCATCTCTGTTCTAAAGGATCGTCCCTTTAGTCTGAGATAGTGTCCTCTGGTTCTAGTTTTTCCTACAAGTGGAAACATCTTCTCGCTGTCCACTCTATCCAAGCCTCGCAGTATCCTGTAAGTTTCAATAAGATCCCCCTCATCCTTCTAAACTCCAACGAGTACAGATCCATAGTCCTCAACCGTTCCTCATACAAGTTCTTCATTTCAGAGATCATTCTTGTGAACCTCCTCTGGACCCTTTCCAAGGCCAGTACGTCCTTCCTCAGATAGGGGGCCCAAAACTGCTCACAATTATCCAAATGGGGTCTGACCAGAGCCTTATACAACCTCAGACGTTAGTCTGCTTTTTTATAATCTGATTAGCAGTCTCAGACTTGCTCTGGCCCAGGTTGGACACCTGGCCCCATCTACACTGTTTCTACAGAAAATTCTGTACCATGGCCTACAAGACTGATTCATCTCTGCATGGCTATCTTATTTTGTGTAGTCAACACCACCAGGAAAGGAATTATCCAGCATCAGTTTTAGCTCACCAACCCCCATTAAGGACTACCTCATTCGACTTTGATCCTGGACTCTAGAACCCTCATGAAATAATATTCATTTTCTCTGTGGTCTCTGCACTGCAAATCCTTCTTCCTCTATCTCTCTTTTTACTTCCAAGTGTGGAGGAAACACTGCAATCCTACTCCCACGTTTTAAGCGTGTGCAAACAAATTAGTTCATCCTGTCTCACGTTTGTTGCGACATCAATAGAAAATTAAATCGAAGTGTTGGGAAAGGTGCTACTGCTTATAAAGAGGGAAACAAATCAAAAACCCCTTGATGTTTACAAATTGGTGGTGAGAGAAGAAATTAGTGTTGTTTAAATTAACCCTCCTCCTGTCTGTAACAATGTTAGCTTGGCTTACCTGGTAGTACTGTCACCTGCAAGTCAGATGGTTGTTAGTTAAGCCACACGCCAAGAATTGGGAACATAATTTTACGATAGTATTCCCGGTAATACTGAGCCAAATCTACTATATGTTCATACTGCTTATAAAAGATATCACAGTTATGCCGTTGGAAAAAGAGCAGGAAACTCACCTGCTGTCTTAGCCAACATATCTTCCTCAATCAATATTGACAAAAATAGATTAACTGGTTAGTCAGCTATCACTGTATGCAAAGGTTGTGCTACTTTGGTCCACAAGATAAGCCACTGTGGTTCAATTAATTGAATGTGATGCACTTCATTATCAGCACATTAAACAAAGATGTCTTACTTATCTCTCATTAACAGTTGCTATGCTTCAGAGCCATCGCTTCTGGGTAGCTTTAGAACAACAAACATATTTAATGCTGCAAGGCAATCAAGATACTGAGGAGAATTCAGCATTCCTCCATCTCTAATATCACTGCAGCGAAACTCAATCTCACAAGAAAGGTACCTTTGGGAGATTTAATAAAAGAAATTACAAAGTGTAAGAATGATGCTAATGTATATTCAATTATTACAAAATTTATTTTGCCTTCCAGCCATGTTCAGATAATTGTAAATTTTTTGTTTCCACATGGTTCTAATCAGCTATCAGCTTTCACTTTCATTCCCAGTCCACAAAGTAAGTCAAATATCAAAGACAAAATTTGGGGCAGAACATTTTACTCCATTTGAAACACCAACCCTTACCAGGTAGTATGAATAAGAAAGAGGAAGATTCCCGGCAGTACCAAGTCATCACTTCCCACTGACCAGCGCCGCCTGAATATCACAATCCCCGGCATGGTCTCCACCACCAGCTAATTCGTGCATTAATGCCTGAATCCTATGAAGAAGAAAAAAAGCAACTTTATTAAATAACTTAATTTTCAATGAAATTGCATAAAAAGATGATTTTTAGGTTTTGTAATTTACAAAATATATCTGTACACAATTGATCAAAACTTGATTACATGGCTGTCAAATTATTCTAACACACTACAGACTCTATCAGTGTGTTTATTCAATAGTAAAAAAAATAGACTTGCAGTTTTATTCAATGACTTTATCACTTGAAATACACAGCTGTATTGGGGGGGGGGGTGGAATACACAATGCACAATTTCAAAAATCTCAAACCGAAGATGCTGTAATTTTTACACTACCACAGAGAATTTTTAATAAATTGAGGTACAAGAAAAGGTTCTCGTACATAGCTCGCTATGTACACATTCAACCCTACAACTGCAGGTTCAGTCATGGGCTTCAGTAGCTTGAACATATTCCCTGTAACCGGACGTTGTGAATAGGAATGGTCAGTTACGTGTAGTAGGCTCCAGTCACAACGTCACTGAAATCAAAATTTCCAACTACATTCCAAACTGAAAACTAGGACCACATTTTCCAAACACAGAGTCGTAACCCTTTTCTGGGCTTATAGCTCTCAATAAGTAACACCAGTAGCAACATCCATTACGGTTGGTAGCTTAAATCTAGCTTTATGTCATTGATTTTGTTGGTCGGAATTTTGCACTAAGAGTAACGGTGAGGATATCAGCGTTCACATTGCAAATCAGGCAGCAACTTGGAATATCCTGAGTTGCAGTTAAATGTGAAAATCAAGAAACTGCATCCAATTTTCTCTGCTCCTCTACAAGCTTCATACACCATTATGTCACCAAGAGGCTTGAAAGTCTATTACTTATTTGCTAAAATACACCAGAGAATGTCAAGATTTGTCCATTCACATGTTGCTGAAATCTTGATAACCTGCTAAGTGTTAATTGTCAAACAAGCTTTCTGGCATTGAAAAATAACACTTACACTAAACATTAGAATCCCATATCAGTGTGATGCAAGTACAAAGAAACTGGGCCCATGTGAACTTGTATTTTTAACCAGTCAAATCGAAGAATCCTTATTGAGACATGCAAAGTCCAACCTGGAAGTGCATATCAGAAGATTTAATTCAATGTAATATTGTGTGTAAAAGGCAACAAAGTTTGAGAAAGAAAGGTGGTATTGAGAGGGAGAGATAAAGAAGACAATTTAAAAAAATAAAATCTCCAACAATAATTAAAATCTGAAGGAATAAAACTCCACATTTGTAAAAGGCATTTTCAGCATCTCAGAGGTTGTTTGGAAGTATGACTATCATACCATTAAAATTTCACTGACAGCTGAATGGACAAACATTAACTTTCTCTGGCATATTTAATGGATAATTACAAAGTAAGTATGCAACTTTATGCCCTTCAAATATCATAATGTTGAATTTAATAATAATCTTTATTGCCACTAGTAGGCTTACATTAACACTGCAATGAAGATACCTTGGTGGGTGATGTAGCGAACTTGTGGAGAAGGACAAATTGAACAGCATTTGCACGTTTCCCTGTTTAACTGCACATGCATACATTAGAGGTTGCTGACCGATTTATACATAGTAATAAAAAGCACATGTAGTGTCACAACCATCTTCAATGCAAAATCTGGGCCACTGAATTAAACATTAAATTTAACTTGCACCTTCTGGTAAGATTCTGTGTGCCTCTTGAATCTGTTGCAATGTTCAAAAATTTAAGTTATCCTATCAAGGGCCCCGCAATGTTTTGGCTGTATAAAAACCTGCAAAACATTGTTGGCAACGATAAGCAAAATAAGGAGTAAATGTGGTTAGCTTGCCGCAGACACCACAAAATCTGGACCAATACCTTTAGACTCCTCAGCACTCTTTCCATATAACTAATTTTCACAAGGGGAAGTAAGTTCAGTTTCATAAGTTTAAACGCAATCTCACATTTTCTCCTATTTATGTTGATAAGTTCTGCAATTACAGCAGCTAGTTATCAAGTGCCTGAGCAGGCTTCCTCTAACTTGACAATCCATAGGGATGGTGTGTTACTTGCATCATTCCTCGCTCATATTGTCATAGCCTCCAACCACTAGACTCATGTGTTATGGGCCAGAGTTTAGAGAACCCCAAAGTGTATCATGGAATTCACCTGACCCACAACTTTTAATAGATTGTGGTATGGGGAGCACATGGCCCACTCTACAGGTGTTGTACAACAGAAATGGAAAAGTATTTTTTAAAGCAAAACAATGTTTATTCTATGAACTCAAGTTAACCTTTTAAAACATAGTGAACATCTTAGCAACCATTAATTCAAATACAACCCCCAAAGAATACACCACTAAGTAATCCTCAATAACTTCCCAAACAACATCCAGAAGACCAAAGAAACACCTTATAACAGAAGCACATTAGGTTTACATTCACTACTGAGAACATATATAATTCTGAATTCACCAAATGATCAAGAGATAGTCTTTTCATGGCAGAGAGATCAACAGCACAGGCTTCAGCTCCAACACTGAAAAAAAAGCTAAAACACACCCTGCAGCCTGCTCAACAACGAAAGTAAAAAGCTGATGGACAGCCCAGCTCCACCCACTCTCTGACATCACTGCAGTAGTAAACACCCATTTCTTAAAGGTACTCTCACTACAGATATTTATATACACACCCATTTATAAACGCCCATTTACAACCACCCATTTCTTAAAGGTACTCTCACATGACACATGGCATTAAATTTGTTTCTAATTTGTTCAGGGAATGTGGGCATCACTGGCTGGGCCACCATTTATTGCCCATCCCTAAACATCCTTGAACTGAGTGACTTGCTAGTGCATTTCCGTGTCAATCACATTGGTGTGGATCTGGAGTCACATATCAGTCAGACAGATAAGAGAGGCAGATTCACATTTAATGAACCAATGGTTTCATGGTCATCATGCGACTATAATTCGAGAATTTTACTGAATTAAAATTTCACCATCTGCCATGGTGGGCTTCGAACCTATGTCCCCAGAGCATTACCCTGGGTCTCTGGATTACTAGCCCAGTGACAATACCACTATGCCACCTCCTCCCCCTAATAATCGTATAACAAAGGAAGGTGACAGCTGAGCTGACTGCTTCCCAAGGAGCTCTTTTGCTGTGCAACTCGATCCTTAATGATCCATTACCTTTCTTTGCCTTTTTGTTCCTAATCATATTCTTTCACTGTTTAAATTCCCCAAGCTCTAATAGCGATTTAATTCCGATACTGCTTCTAAGTTAACTGCAAGTTTAAAGTAACCTGTCCATTGCCCGTATGCCTGCTCTTTCTCTTATCAGCAGACCGTCTCTCAAATTTGGCTTCCAGAATCCCAGATGTCAAGACTAAGCTTCTCCACTGGACAATATTAAAGCTCAGCTTGTCTCTGATCTGCTGTCTTTGCTTAAGTTTAAAGGTAATTGAGTCCAGTGTATAGCCCATCCTCCACCCCCACTGTCGCATGCTGAAGTTATGACTGTTCTACCGGTCCGTCAGGTTTAACAAATTTACTATGTCGCCAAGGGGCACATCTCCTAATCTATCATTATGCCGAATGTTATCCTACCCCACACAGGTGGTTTGTCCTTCCAAATTCCCTACCTCACCCCTTCAAAATTCCTCGGCTTTCCTATTCTCCTGCCTGCATCACAGGTTTCTCTTCTCAATAGACAAAACTTGTTCACTGAGGTATTCATTGCTGCATCCCTATGATCAGCAATCCCAACTGCCTCAGCTTGCTTCCTCTTGCTGACCGTCACGCCCAAACATTTGGGATTAATCAAGTCACAATGTTTCCCAGTTCCCTTAACCATCTCAATACTGACCACATGGAGACTGCCAGGCGATCAACTATCACTGCTCCTCTTTGCACCTTGTGGTGGTATGTATTAGGGGTCATGTGGGACTGTGAAGCCGATATGCTATTGGCTGACAGATCCCGGGTCCTGGTTGGCTGCCGACTCCTGGCTCCGCCCTGAAGGCGGAGTATAAGAACCCGAGCTTCTCCCCGCAGCTTCATTCTGTTGCTGAGCTGCTGGGGACAAGCATCGCTTAATAAAGCCTGGATCGACTTCATCACTTCTCGTTTCTCGTAAGTCATTGTGCGCTACAATTTATTATCACTCCTTCATGAGTGACGAGCAGCGCCAGTTCCTGCTCAGCAAGGGCATAGCCTCGAGCAGGACGACCAGCTACAACCCCCGGGGGAACGGGCAAGTAGAGAGGGAGAACGGCACGGTCTGGAAGACCGTCCTACTGGCCCTACGGTCCAGGGATCTCCCAGTTTCCCGGTGGCAGGAGGTCCTCCCGGACGCTCTCCACTCCATCCGGTCGCTGCTGTGTACCACCACTAACCAAACGCCGCACGAGCGCCTCCTTGACTTCCCCAGGAAGTCCTCCTCCGGAACGTCGCTGCCGACCTGGCTGGCGGCCCCAGGACCCATCTTGCTCTGGAAACATGTGCGGGCGCACAAATCGGACCCGTTGGTCGAGAGGGTTCACCTTCTCCACGCGAACCCGCAGTACGCCTACGTGGTGTACCCCGACGGCCGACAGGACACGGTCTGCCTGCGGGATCTGCCGCCCAGGAATAAAACAGGAACAAACACCGAAATGCTCCCGGAGACGACAACGCCTGAGCAAGCACCTGCACCACCACCGGGGCTGAGGCGATCGACGAGGAAGACCAGAGCGCCCGCTCGACTCGTGGAATCCGCGTGACACCAAGGATGTTGTTGTAACAGAAACATTTTTTTTTGCTAATATTGAAAATAGTTCTCACAAACTTGTACATAGCCCTGTGTAGGGCTAAAACTGTAGTAACACTGTCTGAAAATTTCCTTCCAGGGCCAGCCTTGTAAACCCCTACCACCATGCGAACCACCACCCCGCCGGGTTCCTTTTTAACAAGGGGTGAATGTGGTGGTATGTATTAGGGGTCATGTGGGACTGTGAAGCCGAGATGCTATTGGCTGACAGATCCCGGGTCCTGGTTGGCTGCCGACTCCTGGCTCCGCCCTGAAGGCGGAGTATAAGAACCCGAGCTTCTCCCCACAGCTTCATTCTGTTGCTGAGCTGCTGGGGACAAGCATCGCTTAATAAAGCCTGGATCGACTTCATCACTTCTCGTCTCTCGTAAGTCATTGTGCGCTACACACCTCCCTCTAGAATACCTATTCGCTTGTGAACAATACCCTCGTCATCCATGAGATGATCATGGATGATTACATGGTTCATGATAGAAACTTGGCTGATGGATCAGAACGGGAAGTTGGATAAACTCAAGAGAAAAGAGAGCATCACAACTTGAGGTGGTGAATTGGTGCTTTGAACTTTTTTTTGTAACAAACATTTTATTAGGTATTTTCGGTACAGTAACAACAACAAAATAAACAATATACATGAAACCATAAACATAGGGCAAAAGCCATTTACCTCTCATACAGGTCCCACCCTTATTGAGCCCCTACTCTAATCTAATCTACTCCCCCCCCCCCCACACCCCCGGTCTGCTGACGATTAATTTCCCGCCAAGAAGTCGACGAACGGTTGCCACCTTGGTGAACCCTAACAGTGACCCTCTCAAGGCGAACTTGATTTTCTCCAAACAGAGAAAGCTAGCCATGTCCGATAGCTAGGTCTCTGACTTTGGGGGCTTTGAGTTCCTCCATGCTAATACTTTCCGTCTCCAGGCTACCAGGGAAGCAAAGGCCAGAACGTATGCCTCTTTCTCCTCCTGGATTCCCGGGTCTTATGACATCCTGAAAATTGCCACCTCTGGACTCAGCGCCACCCTTGTCTTTAACACTGTGGACATGACATCCGCAAACCCCTGCTAAAATCCACTAAGCTTTGGACATGTCCAAAACATGTGGACATGGTTCGCCAGTCCTCCCGCACATTTTGCACACCTGTCCTCCACCCCAAAGAATCTGCTCATCCGGGCCACTGTCATGTGAACACGGTGAACAACCTTAAATTGTATCAGCTGAGCCTGACACATGTTGCGGACGCGTTGACTTTACTCAACGCGTCTGCCCATAGACCATCTTCTATCTCACCTCCTATCTCACCTCCCAGCTCCTCCTCCCACTTGCGCTTCAGCTCCTCGGTCTGCGTCTCCTCCGACCCCATAAGTTCTTTGTAAATGTCCGACACGCTCCCTGCTCCTACCGACCCTCTGGAAACTACCCTGTCCTGAATCCCCCTTAGCGGTAGGAGCGGGAAGGTTGACACGTGTTTACGAAGGAAGTCACGCACCTGCAGATACCTGAATTTGTTTCCCCTCGCCAACCCAAACTTTTCCTCCAACGCCCTCACACTCGGAAAGCTCCCCTCTATGAACATCCGCCACCCTCTCAATCCCCGCTCTCCACCATAACCGGAACCCCCCCGTCCATACTCCCGGGGCAAACCGGTGATTATCACAGATTGGGGCCCAAACCGATGCTCCCACTGCTCCCATATGCCGCCTCCACTGGCCCCAAATTCTCAGGGCCGCCATCACCACTGGACTACCGTGCCGGCTGGAATGGCAGAGGCGCAGTTACCAACGCCCCAAACTGGTGCCCTTACATGAAGCCGTCTCCATGCGCTCCCAAGCCGACTCCTCCCCACCACCCACTTCCTGATCATGGCTATATTAGCTGCCAGGTAATAGTTGCTAAACTTTGACAGCCCCAGCCCACCCTCTCCCCGACTCCGCTTATGCATTACCTTTCTTACTTGCGGGGTCTTGCCCGCCCAGACAAAGCCCATGATCACTCTGTTGACCCGCTTAAAAAAGGACTGCGGAACAAAAATTGGGAGGCACTGAAATACAAATAGGAATCTCGGGAGGACCGTCATCTTCACCGTTGCACCCTCCCAGCCAGAGACAACGGAAGTGCGTCCCATCTCTGAAAATCGTCCTTCATTTGGTCCACCAGCCAGGCCAGATTAAATTTATGCAGCTGATCCCATTCCCGCGCCACTTGGATACCTAGGTACCTAAAGCTTCCCTTTACTAACCTAAACGGCAGCTCTCCCAGTCGCCTCTCCTGTCCCCTCGCCTGGACCACAAACATCTCACTCTTTCCCATATTAAGCTTATATCCCGAAAACCGGCCAAATTCCCCTGACGCCCTCATGATTTCTTTCATCCCCTCTATTGGGTCCGAAACGTACAGAAGGAGGTCGTCCGCATAGAGCGAAACCCTGTGCCCCCCCCCCCCCCGGATCAGTCCTCTCCAGCCCCTCGAGGCTCTCAGAGCAATTGCCAACGGCTCTATAGCCAGCGCAAACAACAGAGGGGGATGGGGCATCCCTGTCTCGTCCCCTGTGCAGTCTAAAATAGTCCGACGTAGTCCTATTCTCCCGTACACATGCCACAGGAGCCTGATACAGCAACCTGACCCAGTCGATAAAGCCCCGCCTGAATCTGAACCATCGCAGTGCCTCTCACAGATAGTCCCATTCTACCTGGTCAAAAGCCTTTTCTGCATCCATTGCGATCATTACTTCCACCTCCCCACCTTCCGGGGGCATCATGATCACATTTAACAGCCTTCTTATATTCGCCACCAACTGCCTGCCCTTAACAAACCCCATCTGGTCCTTCCCAATAACGTCCGGAACACAATCCTCAATCCTGGAGGACAAGATTTTGGCCAGCAACTTGGCATCCACTTTTAACAGGGAGATCGGCCTGTATGACCCACACAGCTCCGGGTTCTTGTCCCGCTTAAGAATCAGCAAAATCATTGCCTGTGACATCGTGGGGGGCAGCACCGCTCTTTCCTTTGCTTCATTGAACATCCTCATCAACACCGGCCCCAATATCCCAGAGAACTTTTTATAGAACTTCACTGGGTACCTGTCCGGCCCCGGGGCCTCACCCGACCGCATTGGCCTTCAGACCCTCCACTATCTCTTCCAACCCGATCGGGGCCCCCAGCCTTTCTACCCGCTCCCCGTCCACCTTTGGGAAATTCAGCCCCTCCAAGAAGTGCCTCATCCCCTCCGGCCCCGCAGGGGGTTCCGACCTGTACAGCCTGCTATAGAAATTCCTAAACGCCTTATTCACCCCTACTGAATCACCAACCAGGTTCCCATCTCCGTCATTTACTTTCCCTATCTCCCTAGCTGCCTCCCTCTTCTTCAGCTGCTGTATAAGCATTCTGCTGGCCTTCTCTCCATGTTTGTAGATCACCCCCCCCTTGCCTTTCTCAGCTGCTCCACCGCCCTCGCTGTGGTCAGCAAGCTAAACTCCGCCTGTAACCTCTGCCATTCCTTAAAAGCCCTGCCTCTGGGGTCTCCATATACCTCCTATCAATCTGTAGTATCTCCTTTACCAGTCGGTCCGTCTCTGCCATGTCCACCTTCTCCATATGGGCCTGAATCGAAATCAGCTCCCCCCTGACCACCGCCTTCAGTGCTTCTCACACCACTGCTGCTGAAATTTCCCCAGTGTCATTGACCTGCAGGTAGCTCTGAAAACATGTCCTCAGCCGCTCACACACCCCTTCATCCGCCAAAAGTCCCACATCTAACCTCCAGTGCGGGCGCTGATCACTGTCTTTACTAACCTGCAGGTCAACCCAGTGCGGAGCATGGTCTGAGATTGTAATCGCCGAGTAACCCAGCCAGCAAGGCCCTGCTCAAAACAAAGAAATCAATCCGGAAGTACGCTTTATGCACGTGTGAGTAGAAGGAGAACTCCTTCACCCTCGGCTGCCCAAACCTCCATGGATCCCCCCCCCCCCCCCCCCCCCACCCGCCCCCCCCCCACCAGCTCCATGAACCCTCTTAGTTCCTTTGCCGTTGCTGGCACCCTGCCCGTTTTCAAGCTTGACCGGTCCAAGCCAGGGTCCATAACTGTGTTGAAGTCCCCTCCCATGACCAACCTGTGCGAGTCCAGGTCCGGTATCTTCCCCAGCATTCTCTTTATAAACTCCACATCGTCCCAATTTGGGGCATATACATTTACTAATACCACCTGCTCCCCCTCTAGCTTCCCACTGACCATAATGTACCGACCTCTCACGTCCGAGACTATTCTACCCGACTCAAACACCACCTGCTTATTGATCAGGATCGCAACTCCTCTCGTCTTTGAATCTAATCCCGAGTGAAAGACCTGACTGACCCAGCCTTTTCTCAGTCTAACCTGGTCCGTTACCCTAAGGTGCGTCTCCTGCAACATTACCACGTCCGCCTTCGATCCCCTAAGATGCGTGAACACACGCCCTAAGATGCGCGAATACATGGGTGCTTTGAACTTTTGCCTAAATTCATTGTGCCTTTTTTGCTTAGTTCACCCCACCCTCTTTCTGGCTCCCAAGTTAGTTCATACTGTTAATGGTTCTTCTCCTCAGGTACTGCTCCCTTCTCTTCAAATCTGTCATTTATTCAAACAATACATCCTTGACATAGATGTCCTTACTGCTACTCCATCTTCAACCTCCTTTTTCTCTGCAAAGTCCAGGAACATGTTTATGCCTACGAAGTATCTGTTTCCTGCAAGTCCATGCTTGAATATCTCCAATCAATTTCCTGTCCTGGACATTGTACAGAGGTGGCCTTTATTAAAGCTACAAATGGCATCTAAATATGGTTGTGACCCTGGTAATTATCCCTCCTCATCCTTTTAGGCCAGTGTGCAATCTTTAACATAGTTGACCACACCATCCTCCTCTGCTCAGCTAGGAAGGACTCTGTTCACCGAGTTGCATTCTGACCTATCCAGCCATAGCTAGAGACTCACCTGAAATGTCTTCTCTTCTTACTCCCCTACCATTACTTCCGAGGTATGTCAGGAGTAAGCGAATGACTAGGGTAAGAGTAGGACCAGTCAAGGACAGGGATGGGAAGTTGTGAGTGGAGTCTGAAGAGATAGGCGAGATACTAAATGAATATTTTTCGTCAGTATTCACTCAGGAAAAAGATAATGTTGTGGAGGAGAATGCTGAGACCCAGGCTATTAGAATAGATGGCATTGAAGTACGTAGGGAAGAGGTGTTGGCAATTCTGGACAGGCTGAAAATAGATAAGTCCCCGGGGCCTGATGGGACTTATCCTAGGATTCTCTGGGAGGCCAGGGAAGAGATTGCTGGACCTTTGGCTTTGATTTTTATGTCATCATTGGCTACAGGAATAGTGCCAGAGGACTGGAGGATAGCAAATGTGGTCCCTTTGTTCAAAAGGGGGAGCAGAGACAACCCCGGCAACTATAGACCGGTGAGCCTCACGTCTGTAGTGGGTAAAGTCTTGGAGGGGATTATAAGAGACAAGATTTATAATCATCTAGATAGGAATAATATGATCAGGGATAGTCAGCATGGCTTTGTAAAGGGTAGGTCATGCCTCACAAACCTTATCGAGTTCTTTGAGAAGGTGACTGAACAGGTAGACGAGGGTAGAGCAGTTGATGTGGTGTATATGGATTTCAGTAAAGCATTTGATAAGGTTCCCCACGGTAGGCTATTGCAGAAAATACGGAGGCTGGGGATTGAGGGTGATTTAGAGATGTGGATCAGAAATTGGCTAGCTGAAAGACGACAGAGCGTGGTGGTTGATGGGAAATGTTCAGAATGGAGTTCAGTTACAAGTGGCGTACCACAAGGATCTGTTCTGGGGCCGTTGCTGTTTGTCATTTTTATCAATGACCTAGAGCAAGGCGCAAAAGGGTGGGTGAGTAAATTTGCAGTCGACACTAAAGTCGGTGGTGTTGTTGACAGTGAGGAAGGATGTAGCAGGTTACAGAGGGACATAGATAAGCTGCAGAGCTGGGCTGAGAGGTGGCAAATGGAGTTTAATGTAGAGAAGTGTGAGGTGATTCACTTTGGAAGGAATAACAGGAATGCGGAATATTTGGCCAATGGTAAAGTTCTTGGAAGTGTGGATGAGCAGAGGGATCTTGGTGTCCATGTACATAGATCCCTGAAAGTTGCCACCCAGGTTGATAGGGTTGTGAAGAAGGCCTATGGAGTGTTGGCCTTTATTGGTAGAGGGATTGAGTTCCGGAGTCAGGAGGTCATGTTGCAGCTGTACAAAACTCTGGTACGGCCGCATTTGGAGTATTGCGTACAGTTCTGGTCACCGCATTACAGGAAGGACGTGGAGGCTTTGGAGCGGGTGCAGAGGAGATTTACCAGGGTGTTGCCTGGTATGGAGGGAAAATCTTATGAGGAAAGGCTGATGGACTTGAGGTTGTTTTCGTTGGAGTGAAGAAGGTTAAGAGGAGACTTAATAGAGGCATACAAAATGATCAGGGGGTTAGATAGAGTGGACAGTGAGAGCCTTCTCCCGCGGATGGAAATGGCTGGCACGAGGGGACATAGCTTTAAACTGAGGGGTAATAGATATAGGACAGAGGTCAGAGGTAGGTTCTTTACGCAAAGAGTGGTGAGGCCGTGGAATGCCCTAACTGCAACAGTAGTGAACTCACCAACATTGAGGGCATTTAAACGTTTATTGGATAAACATATGGATGATAATGGCATAGTGTAGGTTAGATGGCTTTTGTTTCGGTGCAACATTATGTGCCGAAGGGCCTGTACTGCGCTGTATCGTTCTATGTTCTATGTTCCGAAGGTATCCTCAGTCCACTTTCAATTTCCATTTATATGCGGCCCTTCAACAACATCAGGCTTCACATATGCTTGAAGATAATCTGCGCCAAGCCACCATCACCACTTCTCACGACCCAACCAGTGTCATTGGTTAATCACATTCCTTGTTCAACATCCAGTACTGAGCAGAATTTCTATCAATTAAATCTGGAAAAACCAAACAATTCCATTCAGTCCCAACCACAAATTCATAGAACCCCGACAGTGCAGAAATGGCCAGTCTGCCTATCGAGTCTCTCTGACCTTCCGAAAGAGCACTCCAGGCAGGGCCATTCCTCCGCCCTATCCCTGCATCACCGTAATCCCACCTAACCTTTGTATACTAAGCAAGTTAGAATGGCCAATCCACCTAACCGGCACATCTTTGGACTGTAGGTAGAAACTAGAGCACCCAGAGCAAACTCGCGTAGACATGGGGAGAATGTGCAAACTCCACATAGACAGTCACCCAAGGCTGGAATTGAACCCGGATCCCTGGCGCTGTGAGGCAAGAGTGATAACTACTTTGCTATCATGCTACCCACCCTTCTCTGAGGCGGAACCAGGCTGCTTGCAGCCTTGGTGTTATATGATCGAGGTGAACATCTGACCACATAAACACTCCATTACCACGACCGCCTATTTCTGCCCTCACAACATTGGCACCTCAGACCTTGCTTCAGCTCATCCATCGCTCACATCTTCATTCATGCCTCTGTTACCTCTAGAGTTCACTATTCCAATCCTCTCTTGACCGGCTTAATTTTATGGAGGATAGAAGGAAGTAAGTTCATCCAAAGCTTTGCTGCCCGAGACTTACTCTCAAAAGTAACATTTACCCAACACTCCTGTGCTTGCTGACTTATATTATCTCGCAGCAGTGACTTGATTTTTTAATTCTGATTTTTTTCCCCCCCCAAATCTCATGCTATATCTGTAACCTGCTCCAGACTTACAATTCTTCAAGACCTTTGCACTCTTCCAAACCTTGTCTCCTGAGCATCCATAATTTTCAAATCGCTATACAAGCACTGTTGCTTTACAGCGCCAGGGAACTAGGTTCGATTCCCAGCTTGGGTCACTGTCTGTGCAGAGTCTGCATGTTCTCACAGTGTCTGCATAGGTTTCCTCCGGATGCTCCGGTTTCCTCCCACCATTCCCGAAAGACGTGTTTGTTAGGTGAATTGGACATTCTGAATTCTCCCTCAGTGTACCCGAACAGGCGCCGTAGTGTGGTGACTCGGGGATTTTCACAGTAACTTCATTGCAATGTTAATGAAAACCTACTTGTGATACTAATAAAGATTATTATTATTTGCAGCCATGTTTCAATTGCCTTGACCCCAAGCTCTCATATTTCCGCCTTAATTTTCTTTGCATCCATCTTGTCTTTTTAATGTGCTCCTTCATGCCTTACTATTTGATCAAGTTTGTACCCATCTACCCCACTATCTCTTGATGTAGATCAATGTCAAATTTTGTTTGATACTACTCTTAAGAACTCTCGGATGTTCTATATTAAAAAATTCCATATAAATGCAAATTGTTGACGTGGGGGTGCCGGTCGGTACCTGACAGGTTATTAGACGGATTTCATGTTGCCCCCATGTTAGCATCAGAACTGTGTCACGGGAGTGTCCCTTTAAGAAATGTTTTTGTCTTATCACATGGCTTCAGTGATGTCATTGTGTGGGTGGAGGTGGGCTGTGGCTCTGGGAGTTGGTTTTACTTTGAGTTTGAACTGGTTTTGTTCTGCACAGGTTTAAAAGAAGCTTTTTCTCGATCTGCATTTTTAAAGCGGTTTCCAGATTACTTGATAACTTGAAAAGAAATAATTGCTTTCTGGAAGGAATTCAAACCTGCTGTTTTGGAAAGGAAACACGGGCATCCATACCAGGTGTTGAGTGCTGTGTGCTGGGCCACATCTTTAAAAAGGGGGAATATATTAAGGGAGATACATAATTACTGTTGCTGTGTGGGATATTTAGGTTTGCAGTTAGGCCGGCATGCAGCACAGTGGTTAGCACTGGGACTGCGGCGCTGAGGACCCGGGTTCGAATCCCAGGCCTGGGTCACTGTCCGTGTGGAGTTTGCACATTCTCCCCGTGTCTGCGTAGGTTTCACCCCCACAACCCAAAGATGTGCAGGTTAGGTGGATTGGCCATGCTAAATTGCCTCTTAATTGGAAAAGAAAAGAATTGGGTACTGTAAATTTATTTCAAAAATGTTTGCAGTTGATAAAAATGCTTACTGTGTGTACTCATAAAAATGTTAACTAAATTTGTAGAATAAAGCTTGTTTTTGATTAAAAGTGCTTAAGACCTCTGTTGAATCGCTCCTGACAGGTAGGCCCTTATGCTCATCGTAACCAAAATCGATAAACAGTTGTAGGTCAGGTGAAGTTCATGATATACTTGGGAGTTTTCTAAACCCTGGCCCATAACACCCTGCTGCCACTTCCCCAGTCCGTTCTCCGAGACAAACTTGTTCACATCTGCAGACGCCATGAAGAAGTGCTCCTTGCCTTGGAATGTGACCCAGATGTTGGCTGGGTATAGCATCCCAAACCTTACGCATTTTTGAACAGTGCAATCCTCGCCCTATTAAAATCTGCCCGGCGCCTGGCCAAGTCCGCTCCAATGTCCTGATAAATCCGAATCAAGTGGCGTTCCCAGCTACAGTTTTGGTTTGCTCGCCCAGCGCAGGATTCGTTCTCGGTCCGAGCCATTATCGCCCTGGGCTGTTTCCTGGCTTTGGGCGAAGCAACCAGTGTCCTCTGTCGATTTCTGGTGGGCTGGGGAAGCTAGGAATCTATCCCTTCCCACCAGGTTGCCCAGCATCTCTGTAGGTTTTGACGCCTCCACTGGTTCTCCTCGTCTTCGATTTTCCCCTTCAAATTCCCCTGCATCGCCATCAGCCTTGCCACCTTCTTCTTCAGGGCAACAATCCGTTTCCTTCTGGCTTCCAGTCACCTTTCCGCCTTATCTGGGGTCTCCTGCATTGTCGCCAGAGCTTCTGCAATCGCACCCCTGACCGCAGCTTAAATGCCTGATTTCCTCTCTTCCCGATGCTCTCTCAATTCTCTTGAAAGAAACATCCTCTACCCATCCCCTGATGTGAGGGGGGGGCTTCTCGTGCGGCGGGCCGGTCCCTCTCACTCAAGCAAGGCCCTAGTTTCGTCCCCTCGTGCATCAGCTGGCTCAGTCCTTTGTTGGTCCAGGCTTTTTCCACTCCTGGTTTCCTGCAATAGCTGCTATTTGGCATTTTCCTCTTGTGTTGTTGATAGTGGCATGGGGATGCTTTTCTTAGTGTCAGTGGGCTTTTATGGGTGAAAAGAGCCTATATTTCAGGCTTGTGGGAGGAGAGCCACCTGATGTGCAACTTCTCAACACATCCCCGTCACCGGAAGTGACCTCCTTTGCACTTACATTATTTGTTCATCATTGTTGGTGATTATTGTTACAGTTAAAAATACAACAACATAGATCTGTTATCCCTCTCCTGCCCTGAAAGCGTCAGTCTTGTCCTTGCCTGATATATATAAAAAACACACATACCCTCCACATCTTAGCTTAGGTCCTGTCCAAAGCTGGAGGATTGTTTTGGTCCTGTCCAAAGCTGGAGGATTACTGGAAGGCGGTTTTTAGGGTAATCTCTAAAGTGGTACATTGAAAATTAGGGGGGTGTTGAGAGGGTTAGGGGGAGAGGGACTGCATGTGTTAATGGTGTCTTTGAATGATTTCTGTTTCCTCTTTGTTATTTGTTTATGTTAACATGCGGGCTGCTGTTTGGTGGTAGGATGGGATTGTTGTTGTTGATATAGGGATTGACATTGCATTTGCTATTGATTATTGTTTTTTATTGGTGGGTGTAAGTCTGGGAGAAAATGTGGAAAAAGATTTTTTTTAAAAAATCTAGCAGCCTTGGATTTATTCAATGACACAGCCTCCACTGCTCTCTGGGGTAGAGAATTTCACAGACTAACCACCCCTCAGAGAAAAAAAACATCTCAGTCTTAAAAGGGAGACCCCTCATTTTGAAACTGTGTCCCCTAGTTTTAGACTCCCCCCACAAGGGGAAACATCCTCTCAGCGTCTACTCTGTCCACTCGGGATCGTCTTTCTACAAGTTTACCTCTCATTCTCATTATCTAATCTCCAATAGGTATATATGCCCAACCTGCTTAATCGTTCCTCATAAGACGTCTTCAGTCGAGTTGACCTTCTTCGAATTGCTTGTAATGCAATAATATATTTTCTGAAGGAAGCAGACCAAAACTTCACACAGTACTCCAGGTGCGATCTAATAAAAGCCCTGTCCAGCTGTAGCTACACTTGCCTACTTTTATATTCAATTCCCTTTGTAATAAATGCCAACATTCTATTTGGCTTCCTAATCACTTCCTGCAATTGCATATCAACGTCTTGTGATTCTTGTACCAGAACATCCAGGTCCCTCTGTACTGTAGAGTTCTGCAGTCGCTCTCTATTCAACAATAAATTGCTTTTCTATTCTTCCTACCAAATGGGCAAGTTCACATTTTCCCACATTGAATTCCACTTGCCAATTTTTGCCGATTTGGTTAACCGATCTATATCATTAGAACATAAGAAAGGTACAGCAGCAGTGGTCAGCACTATTGCTTCACGGTGCCAGGGTCCCAGGTTTAATTCCGGATTGGGTCACTGTCTGTGTGGAGTCTGCACATTCTCCCTGTGTCTGCATGGGTTTTTTCCTCCGGGTGCTCCAGTTTCCTCCCACAAAGGGAGGAAAGACATGCTGTTAGGTGAATTGGACAGTCAGAATTCTCCCTCTGTGTACCCAAACAGGCGCCAAACTGTGGCGACTAGGGGATTTTCACAGTAACTTCATCGCAGTGTTAATGTAAGCCTACTTGTGACAATAAAGATTATAAATAAAAAAATAAGAACCAGGAGCAGGAGTAGGTCGTCTGGCCCCTCGAGCCTGCTCAACCATTCAATATGATCATTGCTGATCTTTTTGTGGACTCAGCTCCATTTACCTGCCTGCTCACTGTAACATTTTATTCCTTTACTGTTCAAAAATCTATCTACCTTTACCTTAAAAACATTTAACGAGGTAGCCACAACTGCTTCACTGGGCAGGGAATTCCACAGATTCACAACCTTTTGGGTGAAGAAGTTCCTCCTCAACTCAGTCCTAAATCTGCTCCCCCTTATTTTGAGGCTATGGCCCCTAGTTCTAGTTTCACCCACCAGTGGAAACAATTTCCCTGCATCTATTCTATCTATTCCCTTCATAATTTTATATGTTTCAATAAGATCCCTCCTTCTAAATTTGAATGAGTATAGTCCCAGTCTCCTTAGTCTCTCCTATTAGCTAATCCTCTCAACTCCAAAATCAACATAATGAATCTCCCATGCACACCCTCCAGGGCCAGTCCATCCTTTCTCGACCAAAACTGCACACAATACTCCAGGTGGCGCCTCACCGACACTCTTTACACCTGTAACCTAACGTCCCTGCTTTTAAACTCTTAATTACGTGCTGCACCTGCAAACTAACTTTTTGCAATTCATGCACAAGGACACCCAGGTCTCCCCAACACAGCAGCATGCTGCAATTTTTTACTATTTAAATAATAATTCATTTTGCTGTTATTCCTACCAAAATGCATGACTTCCCATTTATCAACATTGTACTCCATTTGCCAGACCCTTGCCCATTCACTTATATTATCTATATCCCTCTGCAGACTTTGTGTCTTCTGAACACTTGGCTCTACCACTCAGCTTAGTTTCCTCTGCGAACTTTGACACATTACACTTGGTCCCCAACCCCAGATTATCTATGTAAATGGTAATCAATTGCGGACCCAACACTGATCCCTGAGGCACACCACTAGCCACTGATTGCCAACCAGAAAAACACCCATTTATTCCCACTCTTTGCTTTCTGTCAGTTAACCAATCCTTCATCCATGTTCCTACATTATCTGTAACACCATGTGCCTTTATCTCATGCAGCAGCCTTTTATGCAGCACCTTGTCGAAGATCTTCTGGAAATCCAGATACACCACATCCACTGTTGTCCACCGCGCTCGTAATGTCCTCAACAAATTCCACTAAATTAGTGAAACGTGACCTGCCTTTCATAAACCCATGCTACGTCTGCCAATGGAACAATTTCTATCCAGATATCTCGCTATTTCTTCCTTAATGATAGATTCAAGCAATTTCCCCACTACAGATATTAAGCTAACCGGCCTATAGTTACCTATAGCTTTTTGTCTACCTCCTTTTTTAAACAGTGGCATCACATTTGCTGTTTTCCAATCTGCCGGAACCGCCCCAGAGTCCAACGAATTACCACGAGCGCATTTGCTATTGCCCCCTCCACCTCCTGGTTTGCATTCCATCAGGGCCAGGAGACTTGTCTACCTTTAGGCCCATTTGCTTGACTTATGATTTTCTAAATGCCCTACCACTTCCTCCTTAGTAATGGATTCTAGCAATTTCCTTTCGACAGAGGTTAGGTTAACTGGTCTATAGTTTCCTGGTTTCTGTCTCCCTCCTTTCTTGAGTAGGGGTGTTACATTAGAAATGTTCCACTCCACTGGGACCTTTCTCAAGATATCCAGAGTGCTTCAAAGCTAATGGATTCCTTTCAAAGCACAGTGACTGCTGATGTATAACCAACAGTACAGTCAATTTCAATATGGCATGGCTCCTCAACAAGCAATGAGATGAGATAAATGGCCAGGTAATATATCTTTGATTTTACCTGGTTCAATAAGGATTCTTCAACCTGATTGATTGAAAAAATGCTCTGTTGCTTGACCTGTTCATACAGGTCCCAGATTCCCTATAAGAGGGTAGGGTGCTAAAATGGATCTCCATTTAACATAAACTTCTATCTAAAAACTTATTAAGAGTCTGCAGGCAGCTGAAAATATATTGAATGTCCACCACCTGACAATCAAAACTTGGGAATATTTCTCGGCTGCGGGAGGCGGCCAAAGGCAGGATCTTCTAGTCTGGCCCCTGTCGATGGGATTTCCCATTGAATCTACACCCACCCCCTCAACCCTCCAGTAAACCAGCAGCAGGAATTCACCGCTTGCGGGACTGAAGGAAGGACCCGCTAGTGAGATCGGCCAGAAAAACATCACATAGAGTCGAACTGAAGGCATCTGCCCTTTAAAATATGGCATATGAACAGTGTTTACCTTACACTGTGTGACTGGCATGCAGCTGTGAACCAGACTTTCATCTATCAATTAACTGCTTAGACTTCCCTTATGCAGTAAATTGTAAAGGGAGTGATGTACATTTGTTCGGAAGCAAAGGCAGGAAGTCACAGAAGGCCTAGCTAAGGTGGCAGACCCGATTCGGGCAGCCATTGAGAGAGTGGGGCAGAGGTTGGAGTCACATAGTGCATCGCTCCAAAAAGTGCATTGCACTAAAAAGTGCAAGTGTCGGTTGTGGACCATGAGGACTGGTTGGCCACAAATGATTGAGCTAACAGGTCACTGAGGAGGAAACCGAAGGCGGGGAAGCAGCTGAGAGCGATGGTGGTATGACTGCACAGATATTTAGACAAGGAGAAAATTCTTTGGTGGGCAAAGGAGATGAAGTGGTGCACCTGGGAAGGGAATGTGATTCAGATCTACCAGTATTTGGGTGCGGAGTTGGTGAAGCAGCGGGCTGGGTCTAACAGGGTCAAAGTAATCCTGTTCAAGGAAGGCGTGAATTCTAGGGTGCTGAACCCATCCAGGTTGTGGGTCACGTACCAGGGCCACAACCTGTACATGGACACGTGGAAGGAGGCAAGCAGGTTTTTGCGAGACCATAGGCTTGGGGACTTGTAAGAACTTTGACTGTGAGGATACCAATAGGGGGAGTGTTGGCATTTTTCTGTTGGGTTGAATGTTGTATCATGTTGTTTATTATAGTTTATTGGGGTTGTTAGTATATGGGGAAAGGCGGAGGAGCGGGTGCATGGGAATGGGGGGTGGGGGGTGTTTGGAGGAAGGTAGTTGCCTGAAGTGGGGGCTACCATGATAGCGGATCGGCTGGTTAATGGGAGTAAAGTGGGGGATAGATCTGTTGCCAGGGGTGGGGGGTGGTTTCCATTTTCTTCTTTTTCTTGTTCTTTGTTGGGATAAGGAGGTGGGTTGCTGACGTGGACTGAGTTGGTGTAATGCAGTTGCTTCAGGGGTGATGGTGGTGGACATCTTGGGAGGCCCGAGGGGGCGCGAGGGCGTGGACCTGGGGGTGCTGGTTAAAGTGGAGATATGGAATGTTTGGGGATTAAATGGGCTGGTTAAGAGGTCACCCATTTGAGGAGGCTGAAGGCAGACGCCATGTTTTTTCCAAGAGATTCATTTGAAGTTGACGGATCAGATGAGGCTGAGGAAGGGATGGGTGGGACAAGTGTTTCACTAGTGCTGGATAGGAAGATGAATGGGGTGATAGTGTTGATTAATAAGTGATGGGCTTTGCAGTGGGGAGCATAGTGGTGGTCGGGGGGGGGGGGGGGGTGGATTTGTGATGGTGTGCAGGAGGTTGCAGTGGGAACCTCTGGTGCTGGTGAACATTTATGCCCAAAATTGGGATGATGTGGAGTTTATGAAGAGAGTACCGGCAAAGATCCTGGGCCTGGAAAGCACGGACTGATCATGGGGTGGTTGGGGGGGGGGGGGGGGGGGGGGGGGGGGCGGAGGAGGAGTTTAATAAGGCGATGGATCCGAGGCTGAACAGATCAGATATGAGGATGTCAACAATGGCGAATGAGTTGTTGGGGGTTTATGGAGCAATTGGGGGTGGCAGACCTGTGGCGGTTTGAGAAACAGTTTGAGGAATTTTTGTTCTTTTCGATGTCCACAGAGAGTCATCTCGGAGTATTTTGGGTTGCATGAGGGATGAGTCATGGGTGTCCGCTCTCCCCTTTTCTCTTTGCCCTGGCAATTGAACCATTGGGCAACGGCACTTAGGGATTTGAGGGGATGGTGGAGCATTGAGGTGGGGGTGGGGGGGGGGGGGGGGGGGGGGGAGAAGAGAGAGAACCCAGTCTCTTTATATGCTGATGACCTCTTGTTATATGTTGCGAACCCGGTTGAAAGTTTTGGCAGGATTATGGGGATCTTGGGGTAGTTTCATCATTTTTTAGGGGTCTAAGCTCAATATAAGAACATAAGAATTAGGAGCAGGAATAGGCCATCTGGCCCTTCGAGCCTGCTCCGCCATTCAATGAGATCATGGCTGATCTTCTGTGGACTCATCTCCACTTTCCCGCCCGAACACCATAACCCTATATTCCTTTATTCTTCAAAAATATCTATCTTTATCTTGAA